>NC_041382.1:196979812-197120993 GCF_002162155.2 Triticum dicoccoides
GGGCTTGGGATTGATGTGAGGAGAGGGGGGTTTGGGGTGTATTTATATAGGTGGGGGGGATTACTTGGGGTAGGGGGCAAGCAAAAGAGGGAAAACAAAACAAGGAAAGGGGGGGCTAACCGGCCTAGAGTCCTTCTGGGACTCGGCCTAGAGCGAGGGAGGCGGCGGCCTGGCGCTGCGCCTGGCGCGCGCGCTGGCTGGGGAGGCGGCTGGCTGGCTGGGCCTTTGGCCCGTCTGGCCTTGGTCCTTTTTTTTTAACTGGATTCACGCGCAGAAAAACAAAAGAAAACTAAACTAAACGAACTCCAAAATTACTAAAGTAAATTTTTCCCCGACTCCTAAAAATTAGTCGAACAAAATGAACTTTACTCCGGACCTAGAATGCAATTTTTGAATACACGCATTTTTCCCTATCCAAATAAAAAGCAAACAAAACTCCCGCAAATCCAAAATTTGACTTATTCATTAAATCTTCATTTTTCCTAAATTTGGGAAAGTCATATTATTCCCTCTCTTATATTTTTGATATTGGAAAAAATAATTGAAGATGAAATAAATAAATCAAATGAACCTCTTTTCAAAATTTGAGAAAACTCTCAAATATGAAAATAACGAAATCTCCAACTCTCTCCGTGGGTCCTTGAGTTGCGTGAAATTTCTAGGATCAACCAAAATGCATGAAAATATGATATGCATGATGATCTAGTGTATAACATTCCAAATTGCAAATTTGGGATGTTACAGAAACAAACACACAAAAGAGAAGTTTATTTTGAAAATTAGAGATGAAACATGCAAATTTGCTTAGAACGGCAAAAGAATACCGCATATAGGTAGATGTAGTGGACTCATGTGGCAAAACTGGTTTAAGGATTTTGGATGCACAAGTAGAGATCATACTTAGTGCAAAATGAAGGCTAGCAAAATATTGAGAAGCAACCAACCAAGAAACAGATAATCTCATAAGCAAGCATTAAGCATAAATAATACCGAATAATGCACCACAACTAGCATGTAATTTCATTGCATGACTATTGACTTTCGTACTTGCATAGGGAATCACAAACCTTAATACCAACATTCTTACTAAAGCATAATTACCCATCTAGATGGCTCACATATCACATCATCATATCTTAAAACTATTACTAAGAATCGAGTTTATTTTGTCCAATGATCTTCATGAAAGTTTTTATTATATCCTTCTTGGATATCTATCACTTTGGGACTAATTTTCATGTGTTTCTTTTGACAAGCTCCAACAAATATAAGTGAAGATCATGAGCATAATAAATTTTTCTTTCTCTCAAATTAATTTAAGTGAAGCAAGAGAGAATTTCTTGAAAATTTTACTAACTCTCAAATAAATCTAAGTGAAGCAGGAGAGCATTTATTCAAAAATACTAAAGCACACCGTGCTCAAAAAGATATAAGTGGAGCACTAGAGCAAGTCCATAGCTCATAAAAAATTTAAGTGAAGTATAGAGAGCAATTCTAACAAGTCATGACATAATTTTGGCTCTCTCAAATAGGTGTGTCCAGAAAGGATTGATGACTTAAAACACAAAATAAAACAAGCAAAGACTCATATCATACAAGACGCTCCAAGGAAAACACATATCATGTGACGAATAAAAATATAGTTTCAAGTAAAATACCGATGGTCGCTGGAAGAAAGCGTGGATGCCACTCGGGGGCATCCCCAAGCTTAGTTGGTTGTTCATTTTTGGATAATAGCTTGGGATGTCGGGGCATCCCCAAGCTTAGGATCTTCCATCCTTCCTTCATCCATCATAAGATAACCCAAAACTTGAAAACTTCAATCACACAAAACTCAACAAAACCTTCGTGAGATCCGTTAGTATAAGAATAATAAATCACTACTATAAGTGTTGTATTAAACCAATTCATATTTTGTTTTTGTATTATATGTACTGTATTCCAACTTTTCTGTGGCAAAAACTCATCAAAGAAAAACCATAGAGCCATCAAAATAAGCACACAACACAAAGAAAACAGAATTATTCAAAACAGAATAGTTTGTAGCAATCTAACTATTTCGAATACTTATGTAACTCCAAAAATTCTGAAAAATTAGGAAGACCTGAGCAATTTGTATATTGATCTACTGCAAGTGGAATGGGTCTTTTATCGCTCTCTGGTAAAAAATAAAAATTAATTTTGTGAGCGTAAAAGTTTTTGTTTTTTCAGCAAGATCAAACAACTATCACCCAAGAAGATCCTAAAGGCTTTACTTGGCACAAACACTAATTAAAACACAAAAAAACACAATCATAACAGTAGCATAATTGTGCTAACACACAAAAACAGGAAGCAAAAATAAAATTTATTCATTGGGTTGCCTCCCAACAAGCGCTAGTTTTACGCCCTTAGCTAGGCATAAAGTTTTGTCATCTTTGTCCAACTCTTCAATCAAACACTTAGGATCCTTCAGAGATTTAGCATAAAGATCTTCAATAACAATATTCCTAGGAATAATGTGAAAGATTTCATTCTTGCAAAAAGGATCTCTTATCACTTCAACAAAATCCGGGTGAACACTAATCATCTTAAAATCTCCATTATTACTATTACTAGAAGTTGGACCCTTGTTCTTGGATCTACTCCTCCTTACGGGAGTTTTCTCGATAGTTTTAGTGGAAGCAAAAACCGTGCTTAGATTACTAAAGATTTCTTCTAATTTATCAATCCGAGACAGACTTTCTTCTATTCTTTCATGGATTAAGGTACCCTTCTATTTTAACAACTTAAGAATATCTCCCACTTTTGACCCAATATTGGTAGATAAATTATGAATATTTTTATCTATAATTTCCATATGATCTTCGGTGAGCATTTTATTTTCAATAGCATCTAGTCTTTCCATAACATGCTCAAGAGTCAAAGTTGTTTCATTAATCATAAGTGGTGGTGAGCCCACTAAATTTCCCATAGCATTAAAGGCATCAAGAGAAGGGCACATCAAGAAATTTACACCGGTAATCGTATCAAGGACGAATCTATACCAAGTGATGATGCCAACATAAAAACAATGAAGAAGAACAACGGTGGATTGCTTACGGTTAGATCTACTATGAGCATTGCAAATCCTATACCAAGCATCTTTTAAATTTTCTCCTCCCCTTTGTTTAAAGTTGAGAACCTCGTTCTCGGGAGTTCAAGCAATAGAGGAAGAACTATCCATAATGATAATAACGGCAAATAAAATTGCACACAAAAACAGATCCGGCAAGAAAATGGCGAAAGGAAAACAGGGGCGAATAAAACGGTAAATTTTTGTGAAGTGGGGGAGAGGAAAACGAGAGGCAAATGACAAATAATGTAAATTGCAAGGAGATGAGATTTGTGATTAGGAACCTGGTCTATGTTGAAGATCCTCCCCGGCAACGGCACCAGAAATGGTGCGTGGCTGGGAGACTATCTTGACTTGATCCTCCCCAGCAACGGCGCCAGAAATTCCTTTTGATGTCCCTTGAAGCTACGTCGGATTTTCCCCAAAGAGGAAGGTATGGTGCAGCACAGCGGCGGTAGGTATTTCCCTCTGATATGAAACCAAGGTTATCGAACCAGTAGGAGAACGAAGCAACGCAACGTAAACAGCCCCTGCACATAGATAACAAATCCTCGCAACTTGATGTGTTAAAGGGGTTGTCAATCCCTTTCGGGGTACAACGCCTCAAGTGGCAAAAGGATGTGAGATAAATTTGTAGTAAATTGATAGATCGAACGCTAAATAAAATAAATAAGGAAAAATTGCAGCAAGCTATTTTTGTATTTTGGGTTTAATAGATCTGCAAATAAATGCAAGAGAAAAGTAGATCGCAAAGGCAAATATATGAGAAAGAAGACCCGGGGGCCATAGGTTTCACTAGTGGCTTCTCTCAAGAAAAATAGCAAACGGTGGGTAAACAAATTACTGTTTGGGAAATTGATAGAACTTCAAATAATTATGATGGTATCCAGGCAATGATCATTATATAGGCATCACGTTCAAGATTAGTAGACCGACTCTTGCCTGCATCTACTACTATTACTCCACACATCGACCGCTATCCAGCATGCATCTAGTGTATTAAGTTCATGGAGAAACGGAGTAATGCAATAAGAACGATGACATGATGTAGACAAGATCTATCTATGTAGAGATAGACCCCATCGTTTTATCCTTAGTAGCAACGATACATATGTGTCATTTCCCTTTCTGTCACTGGGATCAAGCACCGTAAGATCGAACCCACTACAAAGCACCTCTTCCGATTGCAAGATAAATAGATCAAGCTGGCCAAACAAAACCCAAATATCGGAGAATAAATACGAGGCTATAAGCAATCATGCATATAAGAGATCAAAGAAACTCAAATAACTTTCATGGATATAAAAAGATAGATCTGATCATAAACTCAAAGTTCATCGGATCCCAACAAACACACCGCAAAAAAGTTACATCATATGGATCTCTAAGAGACCATTGTATTGAGAATCAAGAGAGAGAGATGAATCCATCTAGCTAGTAACTACGGACCCAAAGGTCTACAAAGAACTACTCACGCATCATCGGAGAGGCACCAATGGAGGTGGTGAACCCCATCCGAGATGGTGTCTAGATTGGATCTGGTGGTTCTGGACTCTGCGGTGGCTGGATGAATATTTCATCAACTCCCCTAGGGTTTCTGGAATATTGGGGTATTTATAGAGCAAAGAGGCGGTCCGGGGGCACCTAAGGTGGGCATAACCCACCAGGGCGCGCCTGGGCCTCCTGGGGCACCCTGGTGGGTTGTTCCCCCCTCGGGGCACCTCCCAGGCGTAGCCAGGGCCCGTTGTGTTCCTTCTGGCCCATAAAAATTCTCCGTAAAGTTTTGGGGCATTTGGACTCCGTCTGATATTGATTTTCTACGATGTAAAAAACACAGAAAAAACAGGAACTCGCACTTGGCACTCTGTCAATAGGTTAGTACCAAAAAATGATTAAAATGATTATAAAACATCCAAGATTGATAATATAACAGCATGGAACAATCAAAAATTATAGATACATTGGAGACGTACCAAGGGGCTACTGAGGGAGTCCTGGATTGGGGGGTCCTTAGGTGTCCGAACCACTTAATGTGGGCCGGACTGATGGGCCGTGAAGATACAAGGCAGAAGACCTTCCCCCGTGTCCGGGTAGGACTCTCCTATGCGTGGATGGCAAGATCCGTGTCCGGACATGTAATTTCCTTCTTCAGCAAACCGACTCTATATAACCCTAGGCCCCTCCGGTGTATATATAAACTAGAGTGTTTAGTCCATAGGGCGATCAGAATTCATACATGCTAGACATCTAGGGTTTAGCCACTTCGATCTCGAGGTAGATCAACTCTTGTAACCCCTATACTCATCAAATATAATCAAGCAGGACGTAGAGTTTTACCTCCATTAAGAGGGCCCAAACCTGGGTAAACATCATGTCCCCTTTGTCCCTTGTTACCTTCAATCCTCAGATGCACAGTACGGGACCCCCCACACACCGACAACTTTGTCTACATTATGTCATCTTGCTTGAAGTGTCACTTGGTTTGTCATTAACTTAATACTTTGAGATGCATGTTGGATAACGGTCTTGGGGTGGAGTAATAGTAGTAGATGTAGTTGGATAACGTTCTACTTGTCACGGGTGTAATGCATATTTGAATCATGCCATGAAGAATCATAATCATAACTATGCGCAATTATGTCAATTGCCAACAGTAATTTGCTTACCCACCGATGATATGCTTGTGAGAGAGATGCCTCTAGTGAACCTATGGACCTTGGGTCCATTCTCCATTATTACTAAAAACCTAAAATTGCTTGCTATTTTTATTTTATTTTATTTATATACCTATCACTATCAGATTTAATCCTTGTAACTGGCGAGAACAATGGGATTGACAATCCTCTTGCCTTTGTTGGGTGCAAGCATTTGATTTGTGTGTGTGCAAGTACCGTTCACATTATTTGTGCGTCGTCTCCTACTGGTTCGACAAATCTTGGTTTTTAACCAAGGGAAATACTATCCGCTACTATGCTACTTCACTCTTCCTCTTCGAGGAAATCCCAACACCTACCAAAAGTAGCAGAAGCACTATTATGGTCCACAAATACCCATCTAGCTCTACGATACGTGCACAAGTCGTCTGGACTAATGTAGTATAGTTTTTTTGTGTCATAGTTCCACATTGAAAAATCATCCCAGGTTCTAATCTAACAATTCCACAAACCAAATGAGCCACGACACACCAAATAAAACTAAGAAAATAACTAACTGTTGTAGTTGTTACTTGTTAGCAACTTGGATTCTCGATATAGAAAATATGGTATGATCAGAAATCATAACACCAACACAGCAAATGTGTTGATATGTGGTGTTATTACCAAGAGTCCACTCAACTTATGACCTAATTTTTCCTCTCCAACCTTAATACTCTTGCCTATGTTGTCTCAACATAGCCTGTTCCAAGTCTATGTAAAGGAGGAGGGTTATGATAGGCTTGGCGAGCCAACGTCAAAACTCATTCACTCTTATGGAGATGAAACCCAGAAGAACAACGTTGGAGAGTAACTCTCTGAGCAATGCTTCATATCGGAACCGGTGTGTGGGTTTAAATGGGCAAGGCCTGGGTCGTCACCTTCTTGGTGTCGCGCCATATTTTGATCTAGATACGGTGATAAGTGAGCGAGGATCGGGTCATCAAATCCTTAGTGGCGCGCTACATCGACGCTCGGGTGCAGTGAAAAATGAGCAAGGATCTTCGCATTTGACTCGACGAGTGCGAAGGGTAAGGAAGCTAGCCGAGCTTAGTAGGATCCACTTAGATAGCGGGAAAAGTAGGGTACCTAACATGTAAGTTACGTGAGCTAGTTGATACAGCAGTGAGGAGAGGTGTTGATATCCTATGCTTCCAAGAAACCAAATGAAAGGAACAGAAGGTGGAGGAGCTAGAGGATAACGGCTTCAAGTTGTGGTACACGAGGACAACTGCAAATATAAATGGAGTAGATGATTTTAACAACAAGAGCCTCAAATATGGAATGGTAGACGCCAAGAGGCAAGGGAATTGGATTATCCTGGTCAAGCTAGTAGTTGGAGACTTAGTTCTCAATGTTATCAGTGTGCATGCCCCGCAAGTAAGCCACAATGGGAGCACCAAGAGGGAGTTATGGGAAGGCCTGGATGGTCAAGCTTGTTAGTTGGAGACTTAGTTCTCAATGTTATCAGTGTGTATGCTTCGCAAGTAAGCCACAATGAGAGCATTAAGAGGAAGTTCTGGGAAGCCGCAATGACATAGTTAGGAGTGTACCTATTGGCGAGAAGCTCTTCATAGGAGGAGACTTCAATGACCATATGAGTACATCTAACACATGTTTTGAAGGGATGCATGGGGGATTTGTCTATGGCATAAGGAATTGAAAAGGAGAAGATGTCTTAAGCTTTGCTCTAGCCTATGACATGATCGTAGCAAACACTCTCTTTAAAAAGAGAGAATCCCATCTAATGACTTTTAGTAGTGACCAACACTCTAGCCAAATTGATTTCATAATCTCGAGAAGGGAAGACATGCGTGCTTGCCTAGCTTGTAAGGTGATATCCGGATAGAGAGTTGTCCCTTGGCATATGCTTCTGCTTTTGGATTTGTGTCCAGTGGGATAAGCGCACCAAAGTCTCTAGAACAAAGTGGTGGAAGCTCAAGGGGGAGGCAACTAAGGCTTTCAAGGAGAGAGTTATTAAAGAGATCCCTTGGGAGGAAGGAGGTGATGCAAACAATATGTGTATGATGCTGGTGACTTGCATTGGTAAGGTAGCTTCAGCGGAGTTTGGGGTGACTACGGGAAGTAAAGCAAAGCTAAAGACACATGGTGATGGAATGATGATGTCTAGAAGGATATTAAGGAGAAGAAAGACTATTTCAGACACCTACACCTGGATAGGAGTGCACACAACATAGAAGAATACAAGGTGACAAAGAATACCGCAAATCAAGCTGTGAGTGAAGAAAGGGGTCAGGCATCTAAGGACCTCTACCATTGCTTAGACTCAAAGGAAGGCCAAAGGGACATCTATAAGATGGCCAAAATTCGAGAGAGGAAGACGAGGGATATCAACCAAGTCAAGTGCGTCAAGGACGAAGCATATTAGCTCTTGGTGAAGGACGAGGATATCAAGCATAGATGACAGGAGTAGTTCGATAAGTTGTTCAATGGATAGAATGAGAGCTCTAACATTGAGCTGGACGACTCCTTTGATGATACCAGCATGTGCTTTGTGTGACGAATCCAAGAGTCTGAGGTCGGGGAGGCTTTAAAGAGAATGGAAAGCGACAAGGCGATGGACCCTAATTGTATCCCCATTGAGGTATGGAGAGGCCTCGGAGACATAGCAATAATATGGCTAACTAAGCTTTTCAACCTCATTTTTTGGGCAAAACAAGATGCCAGAAGAATGTTGATGGATCATATTAGTACCAATCCTCAAGAACAACGAGGTGTTCAAAGTTGTACTAATTAGCATAATGTTATGACAAGTGTTCGAACACGTGATGCCGACACTGACGACTTTTCGATTAAAACAAGACTGCATCAAGGGTCAACTTTGAGCCCTTATCTTTTTGCCTTGATGATGGATTAGATCTAGAAGATATCCATGTTGTATGCTCTTTGCGGATAATGTGGTGCTAGTTGATAATAGTGGATGAGTCTTAATAGAAAGTTAGAGTTATAGAGACGAACTTTGGAATTGAGAGTTTTTAGGCTTGGTAGAACTAAAACTAAGTGCATGAGGTACGGCTTCAGTACTACTAGGCACAAGGAGAAGGTTGGCCTTGATGGGTAGGCGGTACCTCACAAGGATACCTTTCGACAGTTCAGAACAATGCTACAGAAGGATGGTGATATCAATGAAGATACGGGCCATCAAATCAAACCCAGATGGGCAAAGTGGCGTCAAGCTTCTGGCGTTCTCTGTGATAAAAGAATATCACAAAAGCTAAAAGGCAAGTTGTATAAGATGATTCAACCCAAAATGTTGTATGACCTTAAGTGCTGGACAACTAAAAGACGATATGTTTGGCAGTTGGGTGTAGCGAAAGCGCATATATTGAGATAGATGTGTGGCCACAACAACAAAAAAGACCGGGTCCAAAATGATGATATATATAATAAAGTTAGGGTAGCACAGATTAAAGAAAGAGAGAATTCCTTATTTAGTCCTTTCTTAAAATTTGCTTCCCTATTTGGCCCAAAATAAAAATGTCTTCCCTATTCGACACTTAAAGTAAATTATGTTTCTTATATGACACTTCTGTCCATTTTAGGCCCTAACGGTGTTAACTTTGAGGTGAAAAGACCATCTTGCCCCTAGTGCATTTTGTAACTATTTTGGATGTAGTAAAAAAGCAATCAGTTCACCCATGTTTTGGGGTTGTTTAATGGATGATGCACATGTATATGTATGCTTCAATATTTTTTTCCTTACATAATCTGATTTGTACATGTAAAAGTTGTACAAAACACCGTATAATTTGTACAAACATATCTATGATCAATACAGTACCATATTTTGATTAGTGTTTGATGGTCCTTTTACGCACTAAACCCAATTATTTATGTAAGTCGTGGTGGACTGACAAACAAATAAATACAAGTGTATATATGTGAGAAAATATAACTTTGTTCTATCAAAGTACTACTGCAAAACTAGCCAAGTTTGTAATTGGTCTGCATGCATGCATGCACTCATGTATAATCCGTATTTGCACCCAACGGTGAATAAGAGCAATTCCAACGGGCCAACCCAAACGGACGGCGATTTCGTCCGCTTTTTGTCCGTTTGGATCGGCCAGACGGACACGGACGTCCGCTTTCGTATTTGGATCGGTGCGTGCGCTCAACGCTGGCCTGAACCCATTTTTTACGGCGCTAAAAAATTAAACGCATGCATATTAAAAAAGAGAAACAACATTAATTAAACATTAAATCCGGCCACGAAGATCGGCGAGAGTCCACGCATCCACATTTGCATTAAAAAAATAAAACAACCTAAACTACGAGGCGACGCGGTGTCCTAGGCGTCCTCGTCGTCGTCCTCGTCATCGTCCTCGGGGTCCGTGTGGTCGATGAGCGTCGGGCGCCGGCCCAGCCCAGGCGAACGCCGTGTTCCAGAGCGTCGTCATGTCGGGTTGTGTCGGCGCAGGCAGTGCCAGCGCAGGGGGTTGTGCGGCCGCCTGTGCAACCGCAGCCTGGCGCGCCTCCTCCTCGGCCTCGCGCTGCTCCTCCTCGAGGTCGCGCTCGAGCATCTCGAGGTACTCGCCGCCGCGGCGCTCCTCGGCCACCCTGATCTTGCGCCAGTGCTCGAGGTACGCCTGCTCCTGCACCGGCATCGCTCCCATCCAGACCGGCGGCGCGTGTACCCACTCGCGCAGTACTTCCGTCCAGGAGTAGCGCTCGATGGGGGACGGCTCTGGCTCCGGCTTGATGGGGGACGGCGGGGCCACCGGCGGCACCATGCTGTCGCCCGTCGCAGAGAGGGCAAGGGCCTGCGCCATTGTCACCTCGTACCGAGCCTCCTCTTCCGCCTCCGCCCTGCACCGCTCGTCCTCCTCGCTCTCCCGGTAGACGGCCGCAAGGGCTGCCTAGTAGGCGTCCTCCACCACCTGGTCCTCCTCACGGAGGATGAGCGCCGGTGGCGGCGACCTCCGATTGACCTCGTGCACGCCCCTTCGCCTCGCCTCCTCGTGCTCGAAGGCGAACCACCTCACCCAATTGGGCGAGTCGATTGCGTAGGCGGGGTCGCGGCGCTGCTCCGGCGTCAGCAGCGCCCACCGGCGCCGCACCTCCGCGTGAGCACGAGCCGTCCGCGGCGCCGCCGACACTGGGATCCTATCTGGATCCAGATGCCAGTCGTGCGGCAGCGTCACGTCGGGATACGGCAGAGGCTGGCGGTGCTACCAGTGCCACTCCGCCTGGTGCACTGGCACGTTCACGCGCTGCCTCTGCCGACGAGGCGCCGGCGCCGGCGGAGGCGGGAGGAACTCTGAGGGGAAAGGGGTGGCGGGGGACTTGCCCTTGGCCTTGCTGCCGCTAACGCCGGAGAAGATGCCCATCTCACTGTGGTTGTGGTGGCTAGGGTTTGCCGACGACGAGGAAGCAAAGGTTGGCAGATGTGGACGGCGAGTTTGGGTGAGGACGGTCTCGCCGCACGGTCGGCTTAAAAAAGGACGAGCGCCGTCCCTGACGCATGGGCCCGTCGTCATAAATTAAGCTCACCACGTGGGCAGCGGGTAGTTAGACGGCCGTCATGTGGGGACACGGCGGATAGCAAGAAGGCACGCGAAGCGTCCGCGTCGCGTCCGCGCCGACGCATTTAGGGCGCAAATGCGTCGGCGCGAACACGACGCATACGTGATTTGGGTTTGGGTCGGCGCGTTGGGCCGCCACTTTTGTACGCACCGATCCAAACGGACGCAGAAGGACGAAATGAGTCGGCCCTTTGAAGTTGCTCTAAGCCAACGCCCATGTACGTTAGCTATCAACGATTGATAAAGCCTCCCGTCCCGTGCAACCGTGAGGGAAGACATGCACGCAAACCGCCAGGCTCGTAGGAGACGCACGCACGCGCGCCGCTAGGCTCCACGCCACAGCTCTTATCCACGCACGCCAAGGCTCCCTTCAACCCGCACGTCATGGCGCCATGTGCGTAGACGCCCAAGGCCGAGGCCGCCTCAGCGCCGTGGGCTAATTGGCCGACGAGACTAACCAAAATATTGTATATGGCAATTTCTGTGAGTGTATATGGTACTGTACTTATTCGTAAAAAATATATTGTACTGATATATATGCTAGTAAAAGTTCTACGGATATTTTGTATGCTTTTACACACAAAGACTTACCTAATGAACAAAATATTAGAGCATACACATATACCCACAGCATCCATTAAACATCCCTAAAATATGGGTGAACTGATTGCGCTTTTTACTACATCCAGGATAGTTACACATGGACTAGGGGCAAAATGGTCTTTTAACTTCACACTTAAACCCTTTAGTGTCTAAAATGAACGAAAATGTCAAATAAGAAACAAAATTTATTTTAGAGGTCAAATAGGGAACTTTTTTTATTTTGGGCCAAATAAGGAAACAAATTTTAAGAAAAGACCAAATAAGGAATTCTCTCTTAAAGAAAAATTTATCCAACATCATCTGAGATAGTTTGAGCATATATAACGCAGACCAGAAGCTCCGGTACATAACAGACGGTTAAAGCATGCTACTAATGTAAGAGAGGTCAAGATGAACCAAACCTAACATGATAGGAGCCCGTGCAAGAGTTTCACCAAAGAACTAGCCATGTAAAGGGGTGTGTGAAAGTTACTATCCACTTGTCATAACCATGAGTTGATTTCAAGATCTTATAGGTTTCAGCCTACCTCAACTTATTTGGGACTAAAGAATGTTGTTGTCGTTGTAATCTTAATACTACATGGCACAACGGTATTCCTACCGGCCCCGTGGTGCTACTACTACCCGTTTCCGATCATGTTCACCGCAGAACTGCAGATATGCTGTCATTTGACATTTTACATGTTGGGGCAGATGAATCAACAGGAGTGCATCTTTGAATCAATGGATCAACCAAATGAGTTGAACTTCGCTTTTCCAGTAGCTACTTACACATGGCACATACTCCCTCCGTTCCAAAATAGATAACCCAACTTTATACTAAAGTTAGTACAAAGTTGAGTCATCTATTTTAAAACAGAGGGAGTAATGCCTAAGCGAATGGCGCAATTCTTTGGATGCGAGACCATGCATTTCAACGTTGCTACATTACCCTAACTCGCTTGCAGCTTGAACTGCCAGCGTCTCTCACCCCTTTGCTTGTCACTGCATACGGTGTTGAAGCTACAGGAAGTGAAGGGGACTTGTCCAGGTATGCACACCGCTCGTTCCCTTTCCAGTATAGAATCAGTCGATTTGTGCACGAGTGGGACCAGCTGTCACCTGCATAACAGCATTGCATTGTGTTCATTTCCTGAGTCGATCAGCCTCAGAACCAGCAACAGGTTTGTACATAAATTAGAAGTTCCGCTACACTCTTACTACCCAATTCATGGAATATTCAGAGATGGAACATTAAGCTTTTGCAGAACCATAGAGATGTCCAAACACTCATATATTAATATTATCATTGCCTTACTGTCAGCAATTCCACTGGAAAAATTATTTTGCGAGCTAACATCTAACCCCTTCGGAGATGCTGTCGACCATTAGAACGGAACATTTTTTAGCAACTCATCAACACAGAAAATAGTGTAATTTTTGGAGAAATGGCCAGAAGCTACAAGCTACTTGCAGTTCTTCTTTAAAGAGAAACCCAAATAAGCAGCAGAATCAATCACTCTAGGAAATGTCACTACAAATGTATTTTGAAGAAATGGGCAGAAGCTACAAGCTACTTGTCGTTCTTGTTTAAAGAGAAACCCAAATAAGAAGCAGAATCAATCAAGCTAATGAAGTTTTCCTTTATAAGCAATAATTGCGCACCTCATATACAATTGTGTGTTACAATATTTGGATAATTTCGTTTAAGGAAAAGAATGTCATGTAAATTAATAATACTACCTTTAGTCACAAAATGTTAAAGTTTTGGACATTGAAATTGTCTTCAAAACACAATTTCGTCAGCTAATTATATTGTAATGTTAATTTCTTTGACCGGAGATAGCAAACTCTTGCATTAGTTTGAATGTATAACAAACAAATGTAATGTTGACAAAATAACATCACATAGGAAATAGTGTTGTTGATTTCAGAAGTTTTCTTTAGAAAACAATTAAAATCATGGGCATCTGTAAATGATTGGAAGGCAAAATTAAGGGTCATAGTTACATAGATAGGAACTAATCTAGAGCAAGAGTTAACTGAAATGATCCTTCTGTAAATTTAGTAGTTACTTGGTTCAACAAGACAACCTGCTCAAAGAAATATGACATAAGTCTGTTAGCCTCATTGAGTAGGGTAGTTCTTAACTTACACATCATCATTGAGTTGTTTCTAGAGAAAATTCCATATATACCAATGAAAATCTGGTCAGTTCTGCATATGTCACTAAAAAAATCCCAATTCCAATTAGAACACCCAAATTTTATGGCAGTTCCAAATATCTACTGTCAATAGACTGGGTGTTGGCCATCAGATTTTTGGTAATTGAACAGTTAATACATACTTTTGACGATTGCAACACCAGTACTCAGACAATTTTAGCAAAAAAATAATCAGACATTTTGGTACAAGCATGACATGAGGAACAACATTGTAATTATCATCTGCTCCAGGTGATGACAATGGCCAACACGACAAGATCACTGCCAGAACAAGAAAACAAGGGATTTACAAACTATGCATCCCATTACATAAACTTGGCCTTTTTTGCTAGTGAAACTTGGGGTATGTTTGGTTCATGCGATAGCATGCCCTACCAAATTTTGCCGCTAGCCAAAAAATTGGCTAGAGATTCCTTGGTCCTTTGTTGGCTGAAAACTTGGCAAGATTTGTGAAGAGAATGTGAGGAGAGTTGGCAATACTCCATAGGCAACCAAAATATTTTTAACCAACCAAGTGAATGCCAAAGTATCATGGGCTGACAGCAATTTAGTAGGGTCAATTGGGGCACCAACCAAAAATACCCTTTGTTTGCAACTCCAAATTACTTGGAAAAGGCCTTGTGCATCCAAGAAGGGAATTAGGGGTTTAAAAGGCTGCACAGATTCTACGGTTTCAAGGAGAAAATGAGCAGAAGGTGAATACGAGCAGCACAAGCAACAGGGTGCCACGGGAGGGGAGAGGATGAGAATGGGCGCTAGGTTTAGTTTGTCTTACTTTAAGATATTTACATGAGTTGCCTTATATGCTTGAGCTTCTCATTTCCTAACTTGCTTCACAACAAATTAAAACAAGCCAGAAACTACTTTAAAGGAGACGCACCAAGTTAGCTGCAAATAGCATAAGAAATGCATAAAAGGATGACAGCGCCTAACTACAGAAACCACTGCCTCATGTTCCATAGAAAAGAACAACAGAAGCAGAGAACAATGCTCACCCCTCAGTTCAAAGACAGCACCACGACCAGTGTTTGTTATCATCTCAGATCCAGGAAGCACCAACAAACATACTGGTACTGTTATCCTTCAGAGCAGGATACCATACCTCCAGTAAAGATCAGCTACATATATCAACTAAAAGCCGGCATTTCCCCACATATGTTGCCAGCATCAACAGCAACCCTACAGCAAAAAAAAACTAGACGAATCCAACAGAAGACACAAACCTTACAACGTGATTCCCAGGAACTTGCGCACAGGCATGGTAATCCCTACGCATCAAACAGAGAGAGAATGACGACACAAACCCTAGAACCACTAGAACCCGAATCAACCAGTTACACATCAAATCAGGCGCATCCCGCATCCTTTCCTCACGGGCCCAAGAGAAACCCCCGTTTCCCGCTGCTAAAACCGAGCGCACAAACGCCTCCTACCAGCTGCGTGCAGAATCAAATCGAGCGGAATCAACATGGGCGGAGATACCTTGGAGGAGCAGCTTCTGCGCGGTCTCGTTGGGAGCCATGTCGCGTCCGCGGAGCGCGGCGTAGGCCTCCTCGTCGGTGTGTCTGTTGGTTCGTAGATGCAGGAAAATTCAGTAGCTATTAAGCACTTTCCACGCACCAGAAGCTATCAAGCAAATTCATTTGATCCGCGCACCATATGTACTGACCTGCGATGATGTCGGAGGCGCGGGTGGCGCGGACGGATGTGCCGGCGACGATTAGAGGACGCGGACGGGCGGCGCAGACGGAGGGGCGGCGCGGGCAGACGGCGTTGACGGAGGTGCGGCGCTGGCCGGCGGCGCGGACGGTGCTGGCGAGTGCGGCGAATCGCGGCGGCGCGAGCGAGGACTGGGCGGCGCCAGCGGTGGCAGAGGAGTCAGGAGAATTTGTTTTATTTTATTTTTATTTTATTTTAGAGCTTCCGGCTCTGCCGCCGGGAAAGAAGAGGGAAGCGGAGGCGGGAAGGAGAGACTTTTAGAGCATCTCCAGCCGCGTCCCAAGAAGGCATCTGGACGGTTTTTTGATCGTCAACGTCAAAAAATCGGCCAGTCGCGTTTTCAAGGGCTCAGTTTTCGCCGGCTCGAACCGAAATTGGCGTCGGCGGACCCAACCCGAATCCGGCGCGCTGGGGTCGCTCGGGGGCGTCGGGCGAATCGTTTTTGACGCGAAGAGCCGCGGGCCAGCCGCGTCAGCGACTCGACTCTCTTCTCGCCGTTTCGTCGTCCTCATCGCCTCGTTTCCCGCGGCAAATCAATGCCAAAGCTACGCGCGCTGCCGCGCCGGTCAGCCTTCACGGGCGGCGCAGTGAAGGCCGGGCGACGCGCGTCCCCTCGCCCGCCACGCCACCACGTCACGCGTAACGCGCCGGTCAAGCCTACCATGCGGCGCCTCCGCATATATAAGCCGACCACCAGCGCGCCGGAGACACGCACAGATACTCCACCGCCGACGCGCCCATTTCTCCCCCCTTCCTCCTCTCGCCGTCTCCGGTTCAGAAGAATGGTCGAGCGCTTCCCAGGCGATGGCGCGGCGGCGAATGGCTTTGGGCGCCGCCATCTTCACGAGGACGAGGCTCGCCTTCTTTTCGAGGCCGAGTACCGGTTTCGCCGGACATGCGGGTGCCCGGGGCTTGGAGGATCAGCGCCGGCGGCGTGCCGGTGCCACCACCACCCACCGGGGCGGCGCGGCGTGCGGAGATCGCACGTATCCGCGCGTCCCTGCCGCGGGCGGCGAGGAAGGGGCCACGCTACGTCCCCGACAGCCCGCTCTGGGAGCCCTACTTCCGCCGCCGTCACGCCGAGCAGCTCGAGGCCACGAACGGCGTTGTGCCCTCTAGCAGGCTCAACTCCGAGGGCCTGCGCCGGTGGTGGGGTGTGCCCGGCCGCACGTTGGAGGCCGTCCTCGAGTACATCGAGGGCGGCAACACGCCGCGCCTCGAGTACCCCGCTCCCCCGTCCTTCTCACGTCACCGTGGGAGCTCCTGGACGCCGAGGTGCATGGAGCGGCCCGGGGCGTCCTCCTCCTCGTCCGACCGCTCATCGGGCTCTCCCTGCCTCCGCTCCGTCAAGCCGGAGCCCCAGGACATGCCTGTTAGCGCGCGCACCCGCAGCTCCAGCGTCCGCATCGGCGACTCCACCCCCCCCTCCGGCCGCTTCGTCCTTGTCGAGCCCAAGCCGGAGCCCGGAGCCCGGCCTCCCCGCGGAGTACGAGGAAATAGCCCGGCGCGGCTTCTCCGAGGAGGACGCCCTGCAGTGGGCGCGGAACGACTACCTCCACGACGAGATGGTCCGACAGCGCCGGGCCCTGGAGGAGATCGCCGCCGGCAAGCGTGGGCGCGAGGACGAGCACGACATCGTGGTCCTCGACAGCGACGACGACGAGGACGCCCCCGGACTGTCCAACCCGCCACGCCAACTGGGGGAGGAATGCAGCAGGGACGACGGCGGCGGAGGCGGGGACGCCGCCGCCGCCGCCGACGACGACGGCGGCGACTACACGCGGTTCTACCGCCTCCTCGGCATATAGAACTGCAAAGGCGGGCGGCGGGCGGCCGGGAGCGGCGAGGTAGACGGAGAGAAGCGGCGATGGAAACGGCGGGGGCAACCCGTAGTAGTTTTTCCTTTTTTGTAAAATATGTTTAAATTTGAACGAACTCGTCAATGTTTGCGTTAAATTTGAGCCGTGTTTACGTCGTATTTAACTTTTTCAAAAAAACGTGGGCGTCGCGACTGAGGAGCATCACGCCCCCAGTGCGCAGTTTAGCGCCGGTGTGTCCCAGGGGGCGATTTTTAGCCCCTCCTGAAGGGCCAACGGCTGAAGATGCTCTTATCATTTTGGCTGAGTTTTTCCAAGAATAAGATATCATTTTATTGATATAGAGCAGAAAAAGAATTACAGAGGGCTTATTCTTTAGTCCAGGCTGGCGACAAAAGGAAAGCAAAGTGGGCATCGAAAGGGGTTGCCCAGCCCGAAATTAGTTTCAGGTTACACGAATTATGCGATCGATAAGGTGGGAAAGAGAGAAATTTATCATTTTGGCAGAGTTTTTCAGGGAGCAAGTCCAACCGACTGACTGACTCGTCCAAAAATAAATAACGGAAATGCTAACTGGGACCGTCAGCTGTGGGCGATTTCAGAGCAACCCCCAATCTGTCGTCGGTTTCGTTTACGCACGTCAGGTTTTATTTTGTTGTGTGATAAATGCTAGCGAACGTATTAGAGAATCAAAACACTCAGCGCAACACAGTGGCTGGTGTCGTGCCTCCATTTCTCAGCCGATGGCATTTTTTAGGAAAAATTTACATGGTAGTCTGTAAAAAAATAAACTACTTCATATGGCATTCTTAAATTAAGAGATGAAAAAATTTATTAGTAAGAGATGTCATTTTTTCTAATAACATGACATTTTTTATATAAAATGAACTAAATGGGCCTTTGGTGTCAATGGGGGTTGCCCCATGAAGAAAATATGCCCTAGAGGCAATAATAAAATTGTTATTTATATTTCCGTATATCATAATAAATGTTTATTATTCATGCTAGAATTGTATTAGCCGAAAACTTAGTACATGTGTGCATACATAGACAAACAGAGTGTCACTAGTATGCCTCTACTTGACTAGTTCGTTGATCAAAGATGGTTAAGTTTCCTAGCCATGGACAAAGAGTTGTCATTTGATAAACGGGATCACATCATTAGAGAATGATGTAATTGAATTGACCCATCCGTTAGTTTAGCACAATGATCGTTTAGATTACTGATATTGTTTTCTCCATAACTTATACATGTTCATATGACTATGAGATCATGCAACTCCCGGATACCGGAGGAACACTTAGTGTGCTATCAAACGTCACAACGTAATTGGGTGACTATAAAGATGCTCTACAGGTGTCTCCGATGGTGTTTGTTGAGTTGACATAGATCGAGATTATGATTTGTCACTCCGAGTATCAGAGAGGTGTCTCTGGCCCCTCTCAGTAATGCACATCACTATAAGCCTTGCAAGCAATGTGACTAATGGGTTAGTTGCGAGATGATGCATTACGAAACGAGTAAAGAGACTTGCCGGTAACGAGATTGAACTAGGTATTGAGATACCGACGATTGAATCTCGGACAAGTAACATACCGATGACAAAGGGAACAGCGTATGTTGTTATGCGGTTTGACCGATAAAGATCTTCGTAGAATATGTGGGAGCCAATATGAACATCCAGGTTCCGCTATTGACTGGAGATGTGTCTCGGTCATGTCTACATAGTTCTCGAACCCGTAGGGTCCGCACGCTTAACATTTGGTAACGATCGGTATGATGAGTTTATGTGTTTTGATGTACTGAATGTAGTTCGGAGTCCCGGATATGATCATGGATATGACGAGGAGTCTCGAAATGGTCGAGACATAAAGATTGATATATTAGACGGCTATATTTGGACTGAAAGTGTTCCGGGTGATTTCGGAGAAAACCGGAGTGCCGGAGGGTTACCGGACCCCCCCCCCCCGGGAAAGATTGGGCCTACATGGGGCATAGGGAAGAGGGGAGGCAGCCCACAAGGGGCAGCCGCACCCCCTCCCTATAGAGAGTTTGAATTGGACTAGGGAGGGGGGCGCCCCCCTTCCTTCTCCTCTTCATCTCCTTTCCATCTTTCCCCTTCTCCTCCTAGTAGGACTAGGAAAGGAGGAATCCTACTCCTACTAGGAGGAGGATTCCTCCTCCCTTGGCGCGCCCCTAGGGTCGGCCGGCCTCCCCCTTGCTCCTTTATATATGGGGGCAGGGGGCACCCTAGGACACACAAGTTGATTGCTTTTAGCCGTGTGCGATGCCCCCCTTCACCATAATCCACCTCGGTCAGGCGCGGGCGCCGATCCTGACGAGGTGCCGCTTGCCTGAGGCCCTGCTTGGCCCAACTGCTTCTTCTTCTTGGGGGCGGCCTTAGGAGGGCACTCGTCCTGACTGTCGGGGTCGTCGATTGCTGCAGCTTGGAAGGCACACTCGAGGGAGCACATCGCGTCTCTTTCTTCGCGATGGGACTGTGATGATTCCGCCGCTTCCCGACATCTTGAGGACGTTGTGGCCGTGATGAGTCACCGCCATGAACTTGACCAGGGCTGGGTACCCGAGGATGGCACTATATGGCAGGTGGATGTAGGCGACGTCGAAGTCGATGAGTTCAGTGCGGTAGTTGTTGCGTTCTCTGAAGGTAACGGGGAGGTGGACCTGCCCGATCGGGGTAGTAGAGCCGTTGGTCACTCCTGAGAAAGGCTTGGTAGGCTGAAGCTAGTCATATGGCACTTGTAGGTTGTCGAACGTGTCGATGGAGAGGACATTGAGCCCTGCACCACCATCGATGAGGGTCTTGGTAACTTGCACATTGCTGATGACTGGTGAACAGAGCATTGGGAGGACGCTTGCAGTAGTCATGCACTTGAGCTGATCTGCCGAACTGAACGTGATGGGGCACCTGGACCATCTAAGTGGGCGTGTGGCCTCGAACTTGGGGAGAACTGCATTCATTTCATGGGCAAATTGCTTGAAGATACGCTGCGAGGCTGGGGCTTGAGCTCCACCCAAGATGCAGGCGATAGCGCGCGGGTCCTGGAAGCCCCCAGCCCCTCATCTTGATGGTGGTTATCATTCCTTCTGGTTGGTGGCGGTAGTGGAGGAAGGCCTGCGTTGCCTTGAGGACGAGCCTCACGAGGCTGGTCCCTCCAGTGTAACGCCCCAAGACCGGAGCTTCAGATGCCTTCCGGGGTTTCCGAGTGTCGTCGTGTGATTTGTTTGGTCCGTTGCATTTCATCTTTGCATCATGTGCATTGCATCATGTCATCATGCCATCGTGTCATTTCTTTTCTTAACTCAACTAAATAAATGGCATGGATCTTTGATCCATTTAAACTGAGGGAATTCACGTGGTGATTTCTCTTTATAACATATCCTCCCAATATTTTAGGGAGCTATGATAAATAATCCATTCTTATGGAATCACCTAAAACACACTTGCAAAATTTCTCCATGCTTTTGTTATCTCGCTTCTTGACCTCGAACTTTGTCCATAAATTCTTTCGTCATTTTTCGGAGCTCCACCAAAAATCCGAACATTTTTGGACCTTCCTTTTACCAAGTCCCAGTTCAAACCCATTTGAATTAAATTCAAATGAATGTGAATTTATATCTTTCAATCTTCGCCTTTTCTAATTTTTTCAGACCGAGCATATTTTTGGGAGTCCAAAAAAATTAACCACATGCCCAAATTCTTCCTCTAACCTTCTCTTCTCTCTTTTTCTTTCTCTTGTTTTTCTCTGTTTTGTAAAGAGAAGAATTAAGAGGGAGAGAGAGAGAGCCTAGCCTGGCCATTTGGGCCTCCAGCAGCCCCGTCCCACCAGTGGCCCAAGGCCCAGCTGGCCCCTGTCTATCTAACCCTAGCCTCGACCCACATCTCCCTCGCGCACCCTCTCTCTCGTTCCCTCGCGCCGCCACAGACCACTCACTCGATCCCCTCGCGCTCCTCTATCCTCTCGCGTGCCTCCCTCTCATGCGCGGTCGCCCGCCGCAGCGCCGAACCGCCGTCCTCGGCTACCCCATTCCCGCGCGCGCCATGGCGCCCTCCAGCTGCGTCGTGCCCGTCGTTCGCCGCTGCCTGGCCCGTTCGCCCGTCTCCTCGCGCGACCACAACGCCTCACCGGACCCGGGGAGCACCGCCGTCGCCTGCAGTCGCCGGCGCCCACAGCTCCTCGCCGGACCCGGTCCCCGCGCCCTCCTCCCTCACCTGCGGCCTCCTCCTTGTCGCCCCGCGCCTCCCGAGAGCCACCTCCGCCTCGACTAGCGCTGCCCCTCCGTCGTCCGCTTCCGGCGTCTCCGATCCTCCTCTGCATCGACCTCCCCTGCACCAAGCCCTGCCACCAGCCTACTACCTCGCCTCCTCAACCCGAGCTGGCCCGGATCCGGCCATCTTCGACACCTTGGGTCGCTGGCCATGGACGCCTCTGCTCCATCGCCGGACGGCTGCTTCTCCGTGCGCCTCTGTTCGTCGTCGTTGTCACCGCGAGCCCGTGCCCGCTTCTTGCCGCTGCTCACGCACCGCCCGGCCTTGCTGCTGACCAGAGGCCTTTTTAGCTCGCATTGTTTTGGATCGACAAGGACGAGTACCACAACTACAGCCGGTGTGTGTTTTTTTTGTCAAGTCCGACTACAACAAACGACTACGCGACGAGACGCCAAGTACCACTACGGCCGGAGACCTCGGACCCGTCAAGTACCATTTGGATGTGCCAAGTTCCATGACGACCCAAGTACCGCGAGAACATTTGTACCTCTACCGTCGCCATGGATCCGACAAGTACCCCTACAACAAGTGTACCTCTACCGTCGTCTTCGGAATCGCTAAGAACGTCAAGCACCCCTTCGAGATGATGAGACCGACAAGTTCAAATGACCCCAAGTACCTCTCCGAAAACGAGACGTATACCGCTATCATTGTAAGAATCGAGACCGACAAGTCCGAAGATGCAAGTGCCACTCCGAACCATGTACGACGACCGTCGCCGAAGACCCGTGTAACGCAAACATCAAGTTCAACTACCGTTGCATGAATCGCTACTTCCCACGACGACCCCGTGAACAACTACTTCCCCTTCGACACGTGTACCCCTACCGTCAAACTCGATCCGTTCCGATAATGCACGCTTCGAAGGTATAACCTCGAGACGACGTCCGTGAACGAATGCTTGCGATGTTTGAGATGCTCGTGTTTGCACTGTGTCCAATTTGTCACTCGTTCCCTTGTCGCCAACTCGTGGGACACCCGAAATCCGGGATCACCCCACCATCTTTAGCATGTTCCGAACATCCGCTCCCGTCACTTTTCCTTTTGCACCGGTATCTCCATGAGCTACCGGAACCGTTATCGTTGCCGTGGCACTCCCTTTCTTTCCACTACGGTGACAAATGCTTCTTAATGCTCTTGTCAACTTTTAATAAAATTTGCATAAACTTGCACATGTCATCTGCATCATGTTAACAACATCAAGAATGTTTAATTTGTTGTTTGCATTAATTTGCTAAATGCATATGGGGATTTACCAGATTTGTTGTTTGTTATATCCGGCCCCATTTAAATTGTTTAGATAGTATAGTTTTGTTATGCTTCACCTCTTGCCATGTTAATCAACATTTAATTTTGTTGGGTACTTAAACGAGATCGAACTAAATAACTTGTTGTGGTGTTTCGTCAATGTGCAACTCGTTGCATATTGATCTCCACTTAATTTGTAGAATTGCTTGTGCACTTTGCCATGCCATGCCTCTTTAAACCGGACATGCATCATACTTGATTGTGCGTCATGCCATGTTTATGTGATGGTTGTTTATTATCTTTGTTTGCTTCTTTCTGGTGTGCTTCTTCGCGTTAGTTCTGATAACGCCGCGTTTGTGAGGATTCGTTCGTCTACGTCCGTTTGTCTTCTTCATGGACTTGTTCTTCTTCCTTGCGGGATGTCAGGCAAGATGACCATACCCTTGAAATCACTTCTATCTTTGCTTGCTAGTTGCTCGCTCTTTTGCTATGCCTATGCTGTGATACCTACCACTTGCTTATCATGCCTCCCATATTGTTAAACCAAGCCTCTAACCCGCCTTGTCCTAGCAAACCGTTGTTTGGCTATGTTACCGCTTTGCTCAGCCCCTCTTATAGCATTGTTAGTTGCAGGTGAAGATTGGAGTTTGTTCCATGTTGGAACATGGATATTTTGTTGGGATATCACAATATCTCTTATTTAATTAACACATCTATATACTTGGTAAAGGGTGGAAGGCTCGGCCTTATGCCTGGTGTTTTGTTCCACTCTTGCCGCCCTAGTTTCCGTCATATCGGTGTTATGTTCCCGAATTTTGCGTTCTTTACGCGGTTGGGTTATAATGGGAACCCCTTGACAGTTCGCCTTGAATAAAACTCCTCCAGCAATGCTCAACATTGGTTTTACCATTTGCCACCTAGCATTTTCTTTCCCTTGGGTTCTGCAGACTCAAGGGTCATCATTATTTTAACCCCCCCGGGCCAGTGCTCCTTTGAGTGTTGGTCCAAACTAGAGCCCCTTGCAGCGCCACCTCGGGGAAACTCGAGGGCTGGTTTTAGTTGTATGGACTGCTCATCTGAGTGTGCCCTGAGAACGAGATATGTGCAGCTCCTATCGGGATTTGTCGGCACATTCGGGTGGTGTTGCTGGACTTGTTTTACCATTGTCGAGGATGTCTTGTAACCGGGATTCCGAGCCTGATCGGATTGTCTTGGGAGAAGGAATATCCTTCGTTGACCGTGAGAGCTTGTGATGGGCTAAGTTGGGACACCCCTGTAGGGATTTGAACTTTCGAAAGCCGTGCCCGCGGTTATGGGCAGATGGAAATTTGTTAATGTCCGGTTGTAGAAAACCTGAAGTTTATCTTAATTAAAATGCACCAACCGCGTGTGTAACCGTGATGGTCTCTTTCCGGCGGTGTCCGGGAAGTGAACACGGTGTTGGAGTTATGCTTGACGTAGGTTGCTCTAGGATGACTTCTTGATCATAGTTTCTCGACCGTGCTTTGCCTTCTCTTCTCGCTCACATTTGCGTATGTTAGCCACCAAATATGCTAGTCGCTTGCTGCAGCTCCACCTCATACTTTTACCCTTCCTATAAGCTTAAATAGTCTTGATCGTGAGGGTGTGAGATTGCTGAGTCCCCATGACTCACAGATACTTCCAAAACCAGCTTGCAGGTGCCGTTGAACCGTGCAGATGATGCAACCAAGCTCAAGGAGGAGCTCGATGAAGATCTTGTCCTTTGTGTTGTTTCGTTCTAGTTGATCAGTAGTGGAGCCCAGTCGGGACGATCGGGGATCTGTGTAGCATTTGGGGTAGTCTTCTTTTTATTTTGGTTCCATAGTCGGACCTTTGATTGTATATGGATGATGTAATGCTTTATTCATGTAATTGTGTGAAGTGGCGATTGTAAGCCAACTATGTATCTCTTTCCCTTATGTATTACATAGGATGTGTGAAGATTACCTCACTTGCGACATTGCTTTCAATGCGGTTATGCCTCTAAGTCGTGCTTCGACACGTGGGAGATATAGCCGCATCGAGGGTGTTATAAGTTGGTATCAGAGCCTTCCCCGACCTTAGGAGCCCCCTACTTGATCGAATCACTGGCGTTGTTGAGTCTAGAAAAATGTTTTGAGTCATTTAGGATTATATATATCTAGGAATTCTTTTTACTCCCCAGTCCCTTCATCGCTCTGGTAAGGCATCCTGACGTAGAGTTTTGACTCTTCTCTTCTCAAATTTCACTAATTTTTTTTTAGGATCACGCGGGTATCTTGGAATCGTTCAGATGGTTTTGTGACGAGAACATTGTTCTTGGTGCCTCCTGACATTTAGGGGTTGTGGCAGTGTCCCGAGGAGTTGAGCTCCGAGGTGTTGTCGTCACAATTTTATCGTTGCAATTCTGGAATACCTGAGTTTAGTTTCGCCGACATCGAAAATCTCTTATATGCAGTTGTTGGTGAGATAACCTCGACGCCACCCAGTACTGGGGCGGGAGTTCGGAAGTATTGCCATAACTTGTATAACAGATGCTTTTCGAAGGTTGAGGTAGACGATTTCCGAAGGTTTCTTGGTTATGTGTTGAAGGATGGATACAGCTGGATGTAGGATTTGCTAGATTTTGGTGAGATATTATGCTTCCCCTGTATCCCCAACACCTGATTGCATAACCGGAAAATTTTGCGAGTTTATAAGTGGGAATTCAAATAGCTCTTAGGATATCTTTCCGACAGAGGTATGATATGAAATTGGGGTTCGGCGTCTAGTGGTCCGCCTATTCACGGTTGGTTTTACAGTGGTCTCGTCGTGTCTTAAAGAGTCCTTGGCTATGCCGACTCGGGGACGCTTCGTATGTCATGTGCACTGCCTTGTACATGATGGTACTGTATGATCGAGCCCGTGTAGGCCCCACCACGAAAACTTCGGACGAAATCTCTATCATATGTTTGTTCTGGCTTATTTTGCAAGCCAATCCTTGTTTTGTTTTGAGTTGTGGTATTCGAGTTGCTTCAATGTCAAGTGTTGATTCCATACCTTCCCTAAGCGGTGTTCTCATACTCCGATGTGTATATCAATCCTTCATGATAATCGAGATTGTCATGTCAATCCTTTTCTACCGGTGTGTTTCTCTTCAAGTGGATCCGATCATTTTAACATCCGCAAGATCAAGTACCAGTTCTTCTCAACGGTGTTGGTTTCATCCGTCTCCAAGTTGCCTTTGTTTTTCCCGCCCACCCACCCTTTTTTCTGCAAGGACTAAGTTTTCTTTATCAAGTATCTATCTTATGATTATGAAGTCTCTCCATTCTTTTCCGTCAATGCTCTTACCCGGTGGTTTTCATGAAGATCCTAACGAAACCTCAAGTACATCTTTACCCATTCTCTTTCTTCTCCGGTGGTTTCAATTCAAGCCTTCAGTGTTGATCATATTCTTTTCCGTATTTCAATGCTTTCTCATGCCGGTGCAATTCTTAATCGTTCACCTCTCGCTATTCTATTGTCCCGGAGTGCTCAAGATATCTCAGAAGGCTCGTCTTTTCATTCAAGGTCCGTTTAACCTATTTCGAGGGTATTATCTCATTCAAACCATTTAATTCAACCGGTGCAATCTCTCTTTTCAAGCAATCGTTCAATGGTGTATCTTTTCAGTGGGCCCTAACCCGTAGGTCTTTTTCCAGGATCTTACCCGATTCTTCTAAATTTTTCCGGAGTTATTCTCAAATTCTTTTCTAAAGTTTGACGTAAGAATGATTTATCATCAGTCAAATGTCTTTCTCCAAGATCGGTTAAATTCTTTTCATCGTTGGATCAACCTTTCTATTCATCATCCCGGAGTATCTCAATGATTTTTGGTGGTGTTGTTCTCGTCATTCTCGGATTTGAAGACCAAAGAGGAGTTCCTCTTAAATCCTTACCCGTTCTTCCAAAGATCCATGGTTCTAATTTGTTGCCATCCTCTCATAATTGTTTTCATTGTGAGAATTATTTTCACCCATCCGGAGCATTTCATGATTTGTTTTCCATTTCTTTCCCCCGAAGGCCATCATCTCAGAATTATTCATTTTCAGATTTCAGCTATTGTTCTCCAAATCTTACCGGTGCATTAGTCAAGTATTCTCTAATCAGTTCATGAACTATTCGTCCTCTTGTATCTAAATTCTCTCAAGTATCTTCGTTCATTTCATAATTCTTTTTGGTGTTCCTTTATCTTTTCTTCGGCCCTTTTAATTCTTACGGTGGTTCATTCAGGATTCTCTTCCTTCGTTTATCATATCAATTCATTCGTTCATTCAATTCTATCGGTGGTTCGTTGAAGACATTCTCAAGTTTATGTTATATCTCTCTTAATCTTTTCTACGAGAATAAGTAATATGTCAAATCCATTGATTGTCATCAATTTGAATTGGTGAAGAATAAGCATAATGTAATTCTTATTCTTGTTTCATCCATATGTTAATCTTTTCTTCCGGAGTTTGTTCACAATGATTAAATTCTTGGTTTCAAGTGCTCGTCTTTCTTTCCCGGAGTTCCAAGCTCTAATTATCTCGTCGCATAGCTCCATCTAAATCATTGCAAGGATTCACCTGGTGTTTTCAACTTCTCTTTCCTTTTGTTTGATCATTCTTTTATTACCGGAGTTCTTCATGGATGTTCTACATGATGGTTCATCAAGGATTTAATTCCTTCTCGAAGTGTCCATTGAGATTCTTTTCAGAGAAGCTCAAGCTTTCTTCATATTGTAATCCGGAGTGCACTTCTTTCTACCGTATCATTGGAGGTGGTATCATGTCATTCTTGATAATTTGAGTTCATGTTTCATGATTCACACGTTGTTAAGAATGAGGTATTTTAAATCCACCATCGCTTTGTTGGAGTTATCTTGGGTTATATTTCACCTAAAGCTTTTCCCTAAGGATTGTTGCTATTTATGGTGCTTATAAATGACCCAAGTTTTTCATTTATCCTCCCGGTGAAATAAGTTTCTCATCTCCTTGTTCATATCAATCCAATCTATAGCTTCCGTCAGTGGCAGAATTTCACCTCATATTTTGAGATGTATTCCTTAAGCCCATATTAAGCTACTCCTTTCATTGTTGGTTTTCCAACAACTCCATTCGACCCTTATCCTAAGGATGCCTTTTCAAGCTCACTTGTGGCAGAAGTTGCCATTTTCTTCTCCGTTCTTTCGTTCCGATGATCTACCTTTTATTCCTTCATCCGGAGGCATTGTGATGTTGCTCTCTTCAACCCATCTTCTTGTGTTGTCAGGAGCGTGTTCTTTTATGGGTTTATACATTCAACCGGAGTGTTGTGCCCTCTGCTCAAGTTCCTTCATCTTATCAAGTCTTTCATCTCTTTTCAACCTGAGTGCTACCCGGATCGGTTCTTTCTTATTCCTCTTTCTTAACGGAGTGTTTTCAACTTTGTTTATCCTCGTTGCATTCTTTCTTTCAATTTGTTCAATTTTTCAAGGTTCTTTGGTTTCACTCATTTGTCAAAGAAGAAACTTAGTTTTACCGCTGCTCTTCCTCTTCTCTATCTCTATCATTTTTCCCCGGTGCCATCCTAGATCTCGGGACGAGATCCTCTCGTAGTGGTGGAGTGTTGTAACGCCCCAAGACCGGAGCTTCAGATGCCTTCCAGGGTTTTCGGGTTTCATCGTGTGATTTGTTTGGTCCGTTGCATTTCATCTTTGCATCATGTGCATTGCATCATGTCATTTCTTTTCTTAACTCAACTAAATAAATGGCATGGATCTTTGATCCATTTAAACCGAGGGAATTCACGTGGTGATTTCTCTTTATAACATATCCTCCTAATATTTTAGGGAGCTATGATAAATAATCCATTCTTATGGAATCACCTAAAACACACTTGCAAAATTTCTCCATGCCTTTGTTATCTCGCTTCTTGACCTCGAACTTTGTGCATAAATTCTTTCGTCATTTTTCGGAGCTCCACCAAAAATCCGAACATTTTTGGACCTTCCTTTTACCAAGTCCCAGTTCAAACCCATTTGAATTAAATTCAAATAAGTTTGAATTTATATCTTTCAATCTTCGCCTTTTCTAATTTTCTCGGACCGAGCATATTTTTGAGAGTCCAAGAAAATTAACCACATGCCCAAATTCTTCCACTAACCTTCTCTTCTCTCTTTTTCTTTCTCTTGTTTTTCTGTTTTGTAAAGAGAAGAATTAAGAGGGAGAGAGAGAGAGCCCAGCCTGGCCATTTGGGCCTCCAGCAGCCCCATCCCACCAGTGGCCCAAGGCCCAGCCGACCCCTATCTATCTAACCCTAGCCTCGACCCACATCTCCCTCGCGCACCCTCTCTCTCGTTCCCTCGCGCCGCTAGAGACCACTCGCTCGATCCCCTCGCGCTCCTCTATCCTCTCGCATGCCTCCCTCTCCTGCGCGGTCGCCCGCCGCAGCACCGAACCGCCGTCCTCGGCTACCCCATTCCCGCGCGCGCCATGGCACCCTCCAGCTGCATCGTGGCCGTCATCCGCCGCCGCCTGGCCCGTTCGCCCCTCTCCTCGCGTGACCACAACGCCTCACCGGACCCGGGGAGCACCGCCGTCGCCTGCAGTCGCCGGCGCCCACATCTCCTCGCCGGACCCAGTCCCCGCACCCTCCTCCCTCACCTGCGGCCTCCTCCTCATCGCCCCACGCCTCCTCGAGAGCCACCTCCGCCTCGACTAGCGCCGCCCCTCCGTCGTCCGCTTCCAGCGTCTCCGATCCTCCTCTGCATCGACCTCCCCTGTGCCAAGCCCTGCCACCGGCCTACTACCTCGCCTCCTCAACCCGAGCTGGCCCGGATCCGGCCATCTTCGACACCTAGGGTCGCTGGCCATGGACGCCTCTGCTCCATTGCCGGACGGCTGCTTCTCCGCGCGCCTCTGTTCGTCGTTGTTGTCACCGCGAGCCTGTGCCCGCTTCTTGCCGCTGCTCACGCACCGCCCGACCTTGCTGCCGGCCAGAGGCCCTTTTAGCTTGCATTGTTTTTTATCGACAAGGACGAGTACCACAACTACAGCCGATGTTTTTTTATGTCAAGTCCGACTACAACAAACGACTACGCGATGAGACACCAAGTACCACTACGCCGGAGACCTCGGACCCGTCAAGTACCCTTTGGATGTGCCAAGTTCCACGATGACCCAAGTACCGTGAGAACATTTGTACCTCTACCGTCGCCGTGGATCCGACAAGTACCCTTACACCAAGTATACCTCTACCGTCGTCTTCGGAATCGCTAAGAACGTCAAGCACCCCTTCGAGATGACGAGACCGACAAGTTCAAATGACACCAAGTACCTCTCCAAAAACGAGACGTATACCGCTATCGTCACAAGAATCGAGACCGACAAGTCCGAAGATGCAAGTGCCACTCCGATCCATGTACGACGACCGTCGCCGAAGACCCGTGTAAGGCAAACGTCAAGTTCAACTACCGTTGCGTGAACCGCTACTTCCCACCACGACCCCGTGAACAACTACTTCCCCTTCGACACGTGTACCCCTACTGCCGAACTCGATCCGCTCCGATAATGCACGCTTCGAAGGTATAACCTCGAGACGACGTCCGTGAACGAATGCTTGCGATGTTTGAGATGCTCGTGTTTGCACCGTGTCCAATTTGTCACTCGTTCCCTTGTCGCCAACTCGTGGGACACCCGAAATCCGGGATCACCCCACCATCTTTAGCATGTTCCGAACATCCGCTCCCGTCACTTTTCCTTTTGCACAGGTATCTTCGTGAGCTACCGGAACCGTTATCGTTGCTGTGGCACTCCCTTTCTTTCCACCATGGTGACAAATGCTTCTTAATGCTCTTGTCAAATTTTAATAAAATTTGCATAAACTTGCACATGTCATCCGCATCATGTTAACAACATCAAGAATGTTTAATTTGTTGTTTGCATTAATTTGCTAAATGCATATGGGGATTTACCGGATTTGTTGTTTGTTATATCCGGCCCCATTTAAATTGTTTAGATAGTATAGTTTTGTTATGCTTCACCTCTTGCCATGTAAATCAACATTTAATTTTGTTGGGTACTTAAACGAGATCGAACTAAATAACTTGTTGTGGTGTTTTGTCAATATGCAACTCGTTGCATATTGATCTTCACTTAATTTGTAGAATTGCTTGTGCACTTTGCCATGCCATGCCTCTTTAAACCGGACATGCATCATACTTGATTGTGCATCATGCCATGTTTATGTGATGGTTGTTTATTATCTTTGTTTGCTTCTTTCCGGTGTGCTTCTTCGGGTTAGTTCCGATAACACCGCGTTTGTGAGGATTCGTTTGTCTATGTCCGTTTGTCTTCTTCATGGACTCGTTCTTCTTCCTTGCGGGATGTCAGGCAAGATGACCATACCCTTGAAATCACTTCTATCTTTGCTTGCTAGTTGCTCGCTCTTTTGCTATGCCTATGCTGTGATACCTACCACTTGCTTATCATGCCTCCCATATTATTAAACCAAGCCTCTAACCCGCCTTGTCCTATCAAACCGTTGTTTGGCTATGTTACCGCTTTGCTCAGCCCCTCTTATAGCGTTGTTAGTTACAGGTGAAGATTGGAGTTTGTTCCATGTTGGAACATGGATATTTTGTTGGAATATCATAATATCTCTTATTTAATTAACGCATCTATATACTTGGTAAAGGGTGGAAGGCCTGGCCTTATGCCTGGTGTTTTGTTCCACTCTTGCCGCCCTAGTTTCTGTCATATTGGTGTTATGTTCCCGGATTTTGCGTTCCTTACGCGGTTGGGTTATAATGGGAACCCCTTGACAGTTTGCCTTGAATAAAACTCCTCCAGCAATGCACAACATTGGTTTTACCATTTGCCACCTAGCCTTTTCTTTCCCTTGGGTTCTGCAGACTCAAGGGTCATCATTATTTTAACCCCCCCGGGCCAGTGCTCCTTTGAGTGTTGGTCCAAACTAGAGCCCCTTGCAGCGCCACCTCGGGGAAACTCGAGGGCTGGTTTTATTTGTACGGACTACTCATCTGAGTGTGCCCTGAGAACGAGATATGTGCAGCTCCTATCGGGATTTATCGGCACATTCGGGCGGTGTTGCTGGACTTGTTTTACCATTGTCGAGGATGTCTTGTAACCGGGATGCCGAGCCTGATCGGATTGTCTTGGGAGAAGGAATATCCTTCGTTGACCGTGAGAGCTTGTGATGGGCTAAGTTGGGACACCCCTGTAGGGATTTGAACTTTCGAAAGCCGTGCGCGCGGTTATGGGCAGATGGGAATTTGTTAATGTACGGTTGTAGAAAACCTGAAGTTGATCTTAATTAAAGTGCACCAACCGCGTGTGTAACCGTGATGGTCTCTTTCCGGCGGTGTCCGAAAAGTGAACACGGTGTTGGAGTTATGCTTGACGTAGGTTGCTCTAGGATGACTTCTTGATCATAGTTTCTCGACCGTGCTTTGCCTTCTCTTCTCACTCTCATTTGCGTATGTTAGCCACCAAATATGCTAGTCGCTTGCTGCAGCTCCACCTCATACTTTTACCCTTCCTATAAGCTTAAATAGTCTTGATCCCGAGGGTGTGAGATTGCTGAGTCCCCGTGACTCGCAGATACTTCCAAAACCAGCTTGCAGGTGCCGTTGAACCGTGCAGATGACGCAACCAAGCTCAAGGAGGAGCTCGATGAAGATCTTGTCCTTTGTGTTGTTTCATTCTAGTTGATCAGTAGTGGAGCCCAATCGGGACGATCGGGGATCTGTGTAGCATTTGGGGTAGTCTTCTTTTTATTTTGGTTCCATAGTCGGACCTTTGATTGTATCTGGATGATGTAATGCTTTATTCATGTAATTGTGTGAAGTGGCGATTGTAAGCCAACTATGTATCTCTTTCCCTTATGTATTACATGGGATGTGTGAAGATTACCTCACTTGCGACATTGCTTTCAATGCGGTTATGCCTCTAAGTCGTGCTTCGACACGTGGGAGATATAGCCGCATGGAGGGCGTTATATCTAGGCGCCCTCGCGAGGCTGATCCTGCCGGCGGTCCTCACGAGGTCGGTCGTGCCACTCCTGGCGTGGGCCACGGTCGTCCCAGCATCTGCCACCACGTCCTCCTCCTTGGTTGTAGCCCCGGTCACTGCGCTCGGGGCGTCGATCGAAGCGTCCTTCTCAGATGGCTCTGAGATCTTGACAGTCGCTGGTGTTGTGGGTATGCAGGTTGTGGAAGGTGCAGAACGGTCGGTTGCCCTTGGATGACTCAGGCTGGTCTCTGTCGCGCTTGGTGTCTGGCTCCGCCGCGAGCACGGCTGCTCCCTTGCGCTTCACGTCCTTGGCCTTGGTCTTCTTCTCCTCTGGGTCCGCAGCAGGGAGCTCGAGGAGGGAGAGGCGCCCCTCCTCAGCTCTTGCACACTTGGTCGCGATGTTGAACAGCTCCAGGGTCGTGCACAGCTCCTCATGGATGATGAGCTCCTCCTTCATCTTGACGTCACGGACACCGTCGGAGAACGCTGAGATGATGGCCTCGTCCGTCACCTTGGGGATTTTGATTCGCGCGTTGTTGAAGCGCTGATTGTACTTCTGCAAGGTCTCTCTTGGTTGTTGCTTGATGCGGTGCAGGTCACCCGCGACCGGGGGGCGGTCGCGAGTGCCCTGGAAGTTGGTGATGAAGCGGTTGCGCATCTCGTCCCAGGAGGAAATTGAGCCTGGAGGTAGGTTTAGGAGCCAGGAGCGGGGGCCATCCTTGAGAGCCATGGGAAACTAGTTCGCCATGACTTTCTCATCGCCGTTGGCCACCTTGATGCTTAGCTCGTAGAGCTGCAGGAACTCCGCGGGGTCGAGTGTGCTGTCATAGCGAGGAGGCAGATCTGGCTTGAACTTGCCCGACCAGGCGACGCTGCGCGGCTCGGGGGTGAAGGCGCGGCAGCTGGCCGCGGTCATCGGGGCCCGCTTTGGAGGTGGAGCTTGGCCTTGGTGCCCAGGCGCCGCTACGGCCAGTGGTGCTGGGCCTTGCCGCAGCAAACGATCCGGGCGTGGCAGAGCAAGGAGTGGCAGAGTGTTCACTTGCGGTCGAGGGACTTCTTGACAGCTTCTTTCTTCATGCGCGGGCGCCGGACGCGGTGGGTCGCGCCGTGGGGCTGCGTTCCTAGGCGCTAGGGTGCCGTCTTGGGGCAGAGGTGGTGGAGGTGCTTCATGAGCTGCGTCGCCTGTGGCTGGCGGAGGGCGAGGCAGAGAGTGGGACGGCACAGGGGAGCACCCTGCGGTGCGGACAAGCTCGGCGATGCGGTCAAGCCAGTCCTCATAGAGGTCGTCGACTGGGCGGTAGCACAGGAGCTCATGCGCCATGAGGAGCACGGCCCGTGCGTCCGTGGGGACGCGACGAGCATGAGAAGACGAACCAACGAGAGTCGGTGATGGAGTGGCGGTGCGGCCGTACTGCCGCACCGAGGGGTGCGGCGAGGATGCTTGCTGCTCGTTCCCCGCTGGGCCGGTGGCGCCAGGCGACGGAGAGCGACGGGGTGACCCGTCGACAGGGGCCGTTTGAGCGACGCGGGTGGCGAGGGCAGCCCGGCACTCGGCACGGGCGCGACGTGCGTCCTCCATGGAGATGATGGAGCGACGTGACGCGGAGCGACGGAAGGGAAGCTTCGGCACACCCCTACCTGGCGCGCCAAATGTCGGATCATGGGTTCCGGCAAAACCCTTAAGGTTCGATCACTAGGGTGCGCGCGAAGATTTCCCCCCTATCGATTCGCGTCCTAACTTAGCTAAGATCTCACAAACTAACTCGACGAACTCGCAACACAAAGGACACAAGATTTATACTGGTTCCGGCCACCGTTATGGTGTAATACCCTACTCCAGTGTGGTGGTGGTGGATTGCCTCTTGGGCCGAGGATGAACAGTACAAGGGGAAGAACAGCCTCCTGAGGTTGAGGTGCTCTTGTGATCGGTGAACTTGTGTGGTTGAGGATAGCCTTAATGATCCGTCCCTGCCTATGGTGGTGGCTAGTGCTATTTATAGAGGCCTTGGTCCTCTCCTCAAATATTGAGCGGAAAGGGAGCCAACAACGGCCAATTTGAAAGGGGGCATCTAGTACAAGCTATCCTAACGAAAGGTGGTCTTCGCCTGCCAAAGGTTCTGGCGGTGACGCCGTCCTGGGCTCCATGGTGACCTCCGTCTTGCCGTCCTTCTGGTCTTGGTCTCGTTGCACCAATATGGAAACCTTTGCTTGATGCCTCAGTACTCCGCGCCTGTGCTTGCCCCCTTAGCACCAAAGAGGAAACAAGGACACTGCACGCGCTGGCGCCCGCCTGGTCTCGATCGTCATGGCTTACGTCATGAGAACCACACGAGGTTTGCCCGACCTTGAACTCTCCGCCCCTCACGAGCCAGCCTAGTGAGGCCGCTCCTGAGGAGGTCTTGTGTCATCTGCTTCGCGAGGCTTGGCCCCTCGCGAGGGTCTTGATTCCTTGTTGATGAAGATGGGCCGTACAGGCCTACCCGCAAAGCCACGCCGTGGGCCGCAGGCATGCAAGTCTGGGGACCCCCGTTCCCAGAACACCGACAAACATCTCATATGATCCATGACGTTCAAAACGTCATTGAAGTCCCGGTTCTAAGCCGTAAAGCATGGCACACTGAACTATCGTGTAGTCATCAACTTTACTCTGCCAGATGTTCTTAACGTCATCAGCAACATCTGCAGCATGCCTGGCACCTAGCGGTGCTTCTAGGACGTAATTCTTCTGTGCAGCAATGAGGATAATCTCAAGTTACGGACCCAGTCCGTGTAATTTCTACCATCATCTTTCAACTTTGCTTTCTCAACGAACGCATTAAAATTCAACGGAACAACAGTACACGCCATCTATCTACAATAACATAGACAAGCAAAATACTATCAGGTACTAAGTTCATGAAAAATTTAAGTTCAATTAATCATATTACTTAAGAACTCCCACTTAGATAGACATCCCTCTAATCATCTAAGTGATCACGTGATCCATATCAACTAAACCATAACCGATCATCACGTGAAATGGAGTAGTTTTCAATGGTGAACATCACTATGTTGATCATATCTACTATATGATTCATGTTCGACCTTTCGGTCTCAGTGTTCCGAGGCCATATCTGCATATGCTAGGCTCGTCAAGTTTAACCCGAGTATTCTGCGTGTGTAAAACTGCCTTACACCCATTGTAGATGAACATTGAGCTTATCACACCCGATCATCACGTGATGTCTCGGCACGACGAACTTTGGCAACAGTGCATACTCAGGGAGAACACTTTTACCTTGAAATTTAGTGAGAGATCATCTTATAATGCTACCGTCAAACAAAGCAGAATAAGATGCATAAAGGATAAACATCACATGCAATCAATATAAGTGATATGATATGGCCATCATCATCTTGTGCCTTTGATTTCCATCTCCAAAGCACTGTCATGATCACCATCGTCATCGGCGCGGCACCTTGATCTTCATCGTAGAATTGTTGTCGTCTCGCCAGCTATTGCTTCTACGACTATCGCTACCGCTTAGTGATAAAGTAAAGCAATTACATGGCGATTGCATTGCATACAATAAAGTGACAACCATATGGCTCCTGCCAGTTGCCGATAACTCTGTTACAAAACATGATCATCTCATACAATAAATATAGCATCATGTCTTGACCATATCACATCACAACATGCCCTGCAAAAACAAGTTAGACGTCCTCTACTTTGTTGTTGCAAGTTTTACGTGGCTGATACAGGCTAAGCAAGAACTGTTCTTACCTAAGCATCAAAACCACAATGATAGTTCGTCAAGTTAGTGTTGTTTTAACCTTCTCGAGGACTGGGTGTAGCCACACTCGGTTCAACTAAAGTTGGAGAAACTGACACCCGCCAGCCACCTGTGTGCAAAGCACGTCGGTAGAACCAGTCTCGCGTAAGCGTACGCGTAATGTCGGTCCGGGCCGCTTCATCTAACAATACCGCCGAACCAAAGTATGACATGCTGGTAAGCAGTATGACTTGTATCTCCCACAACGCACTTGTGTTCTACTTGTGCATATAACATCTACGTAATAACCTGGCTCAGATGCCACTGTTGGGAAATGTAGTAATTTCAAAAATTTCCTACGCATACGCAAGATCATGGTGATTCATAGCAACAAGAGGGGAGAGTGTCGTCCACATACCCTCGTAGACCGTTAAGCGGAAGCGTTATGACAATGTTGTTGATGTAGCTATACGTCTTCACGATCGACCGATCCTCAGTACCGAGCGTACATCACCTCCGCGTTCAGCACACGTTCAGCTCGGTGACGTCCCGTGAACTCACGATCCAGTAGAGCTCGAGGGAGAGTTTCGTTAGCACGACGACATAGTGACGATGTTGATGAAGCTACCAACGCAGGGGCTTCGCCTAAGCACCGTTACGATATGACCGAGGTGGATTATGGTGGAGGGGGCACCGCACACGGCTGGGAGAGATCAATGATCAACTTGTGTGTCTAGAGGTGCCCCCCTGCTCCCGTATATAAAGGAGCAAGGGGGAGGCCGGGCGGCCCTAGAGGGCGCGCCAGGAGGAGGAATCCTCCCCCTAGTAGGAGTAGGATTCCCCTCTTTCCTACTCCTACTAGGAGGGGGAAAGGAAGGGGGAGAAGGAGAAGGAAAGCCCCCACTCTCCTAGTCCAATTCGGACCAGAGGGGGAGGGGGTGTGCGGCCTGCCCTGGCCGGCCCCTCTCTCTCCACTAGGGCCTGTAGGATCGAAAGTATGTCTAGAGGGGGGTGATTAGACTACTTGACCAAATAAAAATCTAGCCTTTTCCCAATTTTAGTTCTTGGTAGATTTTAGCAACTTTGCACAAGTCAAGCAATCAACCTACACATGCAATTCTAAGAGTATAGCAGCAGAAAGTAAAACAATTGCAAAGGAAGGTAAAGGGAGGAGTTTGAGGGAGCAAACACAATGTTGACACGGAGATTTTTATCCGTGGTTATGATAGGTGGTGCTATCGTACATCCACGTTGATGGAGACTTCAACCCACAAAGGGTAACAGTTGCGCGAGTCCACAGAGGGCTCCACCCACGAAGGGTCCACGAAGAAGCAACCTTGTCTATCCCACCATGGCCGTCGCCCATGAAGGACTTGCCTCACTCGGGTAGATCTTCACGAAGTAGGCGATCTCCTTGCCCTTACAAACTCCTTGGTTCAACTCCACAATCTTGACGGAGGCTCCCAAGTGACACCTAGCCAATCTAGGAGACACCACTCTCCAAGAGGTAACAAATGGTGTGTTGATGATGAACTCCTTGCTCTTGTGCTTCAAATGATAGTCTCCCCAACACAACTCTCTCTCACAGAATTTGGATTTGGTAAAAAGAAGATTTGAGTGGAAAGCAACTTGGGGAAGGCTAGAGATCAAGATTTATGTTGTTGGAATGGAATATCTTGACCTCGACACAAGTGTAGGTGGTTCTATCTCAGAAAATGTATGTTGGAAGTGTAGGCATGTTCTGCTGGCTCTCACCACAAATGAAGATTGGGTGGAGGGGTATATATATCCTCCACACAAAATCTAACCGTTACACACAATTTAGCAAACTCGGTGGGACCGAATCATGGAACTCAGCCGGACCGATTTGGTTCATAATGTGACCGTTAGGGTTTTCGGTGGGACCGACATGTCAACTCGGTGGGACCGATATCATTATGGTTAGGGCATAACTTAATCTCGGTGAGACCGATTACACAAACTCGGTGAGACCGATTTTGGTAATAGACTAACCAGAGAGTTGGTCAGGCAAACTCGGTGGGAACAATTCGCTCATCTCGGTTGGACCGAAACATTATGAAAGGGAAACAGAGAGTTTGCATTGCAATCTCGGTGGGACCGATCACTCATCTCGGTTTGACTGAAACATTATGAAGGGAAATAGAGAGATTACAATCCCATCTCAGTGAGACCGAGATCCCTATCGGTGAGACCGAAAAGACTAGGGTTTCTGGCAGTGGATATGTCAAGAGAACTCGGTGGCGCTGGACAGAAAATTTCGGTGGGGCCGAGTTTAACTTTTGGTTTGGGACATATGTGGATATGAGAAAGTAGTTGAGGGCTTTGGAGCATATCACTAAGCATTTTGAGCAAGAACCTCATTAAGCAGCACCTCACCCCCTCTTGATAGTATTGGCTTTTCCTATGGACTCAATGTGATCTTGGATCACTAAAATGAAAAAATGTAGAGTCTTGTGCTTTGAGCTTGAGCCATCCTTTTGTCCTTGGCATTTTGAGGGGTCCACTTTTCTAATCCATGCCATGACAATCATTGAGCTTTCTTGGAATATTTATCTTGAAATAGCATTAGCTCAATGAGCTATATGTTGTTAGGAATTACCAAAACCACCTAGGGATAGTTGCACTTTCAATCTCCCCTTTTTGGTAATTGATGACAACATATAGATCAAAGCTTCGACAAATGATAATAAGATTGAAAAACATCGTCGCTTTGAGAAGTATGTGATAAGCAAGAGCTCCCCCTAAATTTGTGCATTATTTTAAATTTTCTTTTGAATGCAAATGCACAATCGATTAGGATCATGGGTTACTCTCCCATGTCACATACATCTTGGTGGAGCGCTCAAAATGATAGAAATTAAAAGCATGCACTCATCACCAAGCAAGTGAATGATCATAGAAGGATATAAGAGATAATATAATCCAACAAGCATTACGGGTAGCATATGATCAAACACATGATCAAACAAGTATTTCACAATAACATAAAGTATCTCACACAAGCACACAATCAAGAAGTTCAACCAAACCAAAAACAAGAGAGATAAAAAGCAACACTCTCTCTCGAAGCCTATGATCTATACATTTTTCTCCCCCTTTGGCAACAAGTTACCAAAAAGTTCAAAAATGCATAGTGCTAAGCGTCTCCCAGGCTTGATCTTCGGGAGGTGGTGTAGAGATGAATCCAAGGACAAAAGCTTCTGTTGATGTAGGTGGAGCTGGTGGAGTGGCTGCTGGAGGTGGCACTGGAGCTGTAGCTCTAGTATATGTGACTGGCACTACAGCAGACCTCTGGCTTCGGGGCACTCTAGCAAAAGCATCTGTAGTTGACTTGCCCTTCTTCTCCTCCACTTCCTCCTGAAGTTGCTCAACTGCTGACTGAATCTCAATTACTTCGACATCAATATTATAGAATTTATGCTCAATGATCCTCTCCAAGCTCTCCTGGTTTTGAGTGAGGGTAGCCAAGCCCTTCTCAATCCTCAAGGTGGATTGGATCAGATATCCAAGCTGATCTTGCTTGGATTTCAAGAACACTTGAGATGCCTCTTCAACAGTTGGCATTCTTGCAGCTTTCTCAGCTTTAGCTTTGGCTTTCTTCTCCTATGCTTGAACTGATGATGGTTCATTCTCATCCATCACAACTGTGTTGTCTTCAAATTCAGGATATATGGCCAGGTGCTCCTTATCCAATAGATATTTGCATGTGCCCATCTTGGTGTTGATGAGCTCCTGAATTTGTGGGGCATACCCACAACTTCTCTTCTGATCAGTTGCTATCCTTTTGATTGTCTCTATAATCAGACTCATGACTTTAAACTTTTGAGGCACATCAAACAAATGTAGCAAATTGATAGCATGTCCTCTAATCATCTTGTGATCACCTGACTTGGGTAGCAATGTGTGCCTTAGGATCCATTTGATGGTAGGCAGACCAGACAACAAGAAGTGGACAGATCCAAACTTATGAGTCTCTAAAGCATCATCTGGGATCTCTCTGTACATGTGTGCCATAGTGTTGTGGTCTTTCTTCTTCTCGGCATAAACATCCAAGTCATCTTCATGTTCCTCAGGGGCATTGATCAGCTTGGCCCATTCTTCTACTGTGGATTGGTACCTAGTACCCTCAGACATCCATATAATCCTCCCATCTGGATAGAAATGGGTTGTAGAATACAATTGCATGATCAGCTCATCATTCCACTTGGTGAGCTTCTGTCCAACAAATGTATCTACTCCACAAGCCTTGAATCTGTCATAGACTCCTGGATAGTGATCTTCATTTTCCTTGATGTACTCCCAGTCAACCCATCTCATGTCACACACTATGGGCTTCTTGTCAAGCAGGACAGTCTCATAAAAGTCTTGTTGTTCCTTTGTGTGGAACCTGTAGTCCACAACAGTTCTCCTCCTGACAGCATATGGATCAAACTGTCTCCACAATCTCAATCCTGAATCCTTCCCGTTCTTCATATTTTCTGCAACAGGATGTGCATCATCGTGGTCAGGGATCTTGGGCTTGAGCTTCCTTAGCACTTGGGCTTCATCATCTTCTTTATCAACAGTCTCAAGCACTAGGGCCTTGTTCTTTTCTACAGCTGGAATGTTCCTGGTGCTTCTCTTGGGTGCAGAATTTTAAGCTGGAGCTTTGGGAGCAGACTTGGGCTTAGATGGAGCAACCCTTGATCTAATTGCATCTCCCATAAGCTTTTGAGCTTTGGGTGCTGGTGCAGCATCCTCTTCTTCTTCATCATCATCTCTCATCATTGATGGTTTTCCAATAACTCTGGCAATGTTCTTCTTGACCCTTTATTTCCTCTTCTTGCCTTCACCTCCTTCTTTGGGTTCAAGAGTGAACTCCATTGTTTCTTGAGTGGAGGCTCTGGCTTTTGACATTGGAACTCTTCTTGCTGGAGCCTTTGTCTTCATTCCAGGCTTACTTGCAGCAGCTGTGCCATACTCCTTTTTCAGCACCTTTTTCCTTGAAGTGGCCTCATCCTCAACAGCCACATAATCCTCATCTTCAGAATCTGAGGTTTTCTTCTTCCTTGTCCTGGTAGCTGCTTTTGGCAAGTTACTAGGTGTGCTCCTACTGCCCTCATCATAGCTGCTGGAGGGACTAGTGCCCTCACTCAACTGAACCTGCTCTTCAGACTTGTTCTGACTGTCACTTTGATCAGACATCTTCAGGCAAACTGTCACAGACCCTGTGAATAGCTTGTAGATGAGGTAGAGTAGACGAGCATCACAAAGTACAAAGGTTTTGCAAAACAATTGAGTCAAAAAGCTTAGTTTTAGTTCTCTACAGAAGTGATCTCGGAGCTACCGAATTGACAAACTCGGTGATACCGAAGCAGCACTTGGAACCTAAACTAGTGGACTCGGTTGGGCTAAGTCATAGTTCGGTGGCACCGAGATTGCTAGGGTTTCATAGAATCTTGAACTCGGTCACACCAATTTGCACGTTTCGGTTGGACCGAAAAGCGCATGTGTAATGGCCAAGGCCGAATCGGTGAGACCGATTTCTACATTTCGGTCGGTCCGAGATGAGTTCTGCGGAGAGCTAACCCTAAAATTTTCGAATCAACCTAGACCTAAGGAAGTTTTAGCTGGATGGATCAATCTCAATCATGGCAAAAAATATGGCATGGTCCTTGTGCTAGGAATCAGAGTGAAAAAGACAACACAAGGGGTCAAACACTTACCCTAGAGCGGCGAGTGTTCGCTATGGCGGCAACGGCGGAGCAGATTGCCGTTGACGGCGGCGGAGACCAGCGGCGGGAGGTCGCTGGAGGCGAGAGGACGATTCGGAGACTCGAAGAGGCAGAGCAGGTTATGTTCGGGTGAAGGGTTTCGGAAAATTTCCAAAATTTGACCCGTCAGTATATATAAGCTGACCCTGTCGGTGTGACCGAGTGGAACAACTCGGTGGCACCGAGATGCAAAACTCTAGGCAGTTACTGCAACTCGGTGTGACCGAAAGGTTCTAATCGGTTGCACCGAGATTGAAAACCTAGATCAACTATGTGATCTTAGTAGGACCAAAAAGGATGAATCGGTCAGACCAAAATGCACAAAGAGGTTTTGGAAGTTTAAGTCTATGACGAATCGGGGACTCCGAGTGCTCCTCACACAGAGTGGTTCGAATCTGACTTGATCAAACTTTGTGATGTAGCATGAATAGAGTTTGAGACAAGGAAAGCATAGATAGCTAGAGGGAGTTCTTAGGCATTCTTGTCCATCCATTTGGCAAAAGAGAAAAATCCAAACAATCAATGCAACAAATGGATGTCCTCGAATGAGAAAAATATGCATTCAACATGCTCACACAATAATATGGCAAAATAAATATGTGACAAAGCATGCACAAACACTCTAGCATCTATCAAGCAATTGGCGATGACTAGGTCATCTATATATGAGTATGTTGACTTAGGAGTCAAATGAGAACATTTGATCATAGGTCATACTCATCGTTTAAGCACAAGTGGGATTACCACTTTTACATAAAGCATTGTTGTGCTCACACCATTTGAGTTGCTTTAGCTCAATTTTTGGTGTAAAGCTCCCCCTAGATGTGATATCCCCCCTAAGAGGGATGAACTAACCTTGGGTTTTGTCGATGATGCCTTGATGTAGGTAATGAAGATGTGGATGCTCAATGTTGATGTAGATCATTCGGAGCATTCCATTGGAGTGAGTTGCACTTTCAATACCTACACGGGTTAGTCCCACAAGGAACAAGCAAGGATATCCATAGACATAGAGTGATGTATACACAAGATGATGTCCATGAAAGCATTAGGTTACATTGTGCCTTGTCTTACCAACAAGAGGGTTTGTGACTCCTTGAACTAGTGCAAGATATGGAAGTTGTTTGCACTTATTATTGCCAAACGATAAGAGTGATGTATGTTGGCGGAGTCACCCTCAAGAACTCTCTAGTTCTTCTTCTTCGGGATCCACAACATCTTGATGTAAATCCTTGGAGTTGTAGTCGTACTTGATGAGGTAGAACTTGATGTAGTCTTGGGAACCCACTTGACCAAGGCCTTAGGAGCTTCTTCAAATGCATCAATCTCCTCTTGAAGCTTGTCCTTGCCTTTTTGCTTGTGGTCTTGTGGTGGAAGATCATCTTGAGTTGTGTTCCTTTGAAAGAAGTAGGATCATACTTCTCTTGTTGAGGAACAAACTTTGTCTTGGGGTATTGATCTTCTTCCCACTCAACTCCATTGGCATTGAACTTTCATTCAAAACCAACACCTTAATTCTTCCGGTGCCTTCCTTTCTTGCGTACAATTTCCTCAAATTGCTTACTTCCGACAAGGCTCTTGTAAACACCTTTCTCTATAATTCCCTTCAATAAGCTATTTTCTTGCTCAAGTTTAACTTGGCTAAGAGAGTCATTAGTGGAATCAAGAAAACTACTAGAAGCAATAACATTGGGTTTATCATGATTGTTGTTACTACTAGATGAAGAATCTTTCTTGTTCTTGTTGCTAGATTTAACTTGTGGCATGTAAGTAGACAAGAGTAAACGCTTGGCGATGTAAGAAGAACTTTTTTTGCGAAGATCATCATTGATTGCTTTTAAGAACTCATGCTCTTGCTCAAGGTTGAGCTTTTCAAAGCGTAGCTTCTCATGAGTCTTTAAAAGTTCTTGATGATCTTTCAAGGTAGTTTCATGAGCTAACTTAAGAGTGTTTAGTTCTTTAGTTAGATGCTCAATCTCCTTCTTATCATCGTCATTCGTTTTATCTTGATTATCATGATTAATAGCAAGTTCATCGTAGTTTCCATAACTAGAGTTGTCAACAAGTAAATCATCATCTCCTAGCAAATCATCTTCATCACTATTGAAATCAACATACTCGGGTTGTGTTACCTTTGGACCTTTAGCCATGAAGCATCTTCCAATTCCTTCATTTGGTGAGTCAAATATGTCGTAGGAGTTGGTTGTCACAAGTGCTAGTCCGGCAACACCTTCATATTGAGTATATTCGGAGTCGGAGTGATAACTTCTTTTGGAGTGATGGTCGGAGTCAGAGCCGGATACCCATTCACCAACATGAGCTTGATGTCTTCGTTTTGTGTAGCTCCTTGGTGACTTGTCCTTCCTCTCTGAATCCTTGCTTCTCCGAGAGGGTCTTCGTTCATAATGATCATCTCTCCTCCTCCTCTCTCTTGATGGTGATTCTTCTCTCCTACTTCTTCTCTTGGGAAAATCTTCTCTTCTTTTGTAGGGAGCCGTACACTCATTGGAATAGTGTCTGGGTCTTCACAGTTGTAGCAGTTACGCTCACGACTAGAAGATCTTTTGTCATTGTAGGACCTTGACTTGGAACTTCTTTCCTTGCTTCTACTCTTGTAGAACTTGTTGAAGTTCTTCACCATTAGGCTCAATTCTTCATTGAAGGTTTGCTTCTCATTTAATGATGTGGGGGAATCACATGAGGCTTTGTAAGCACCACTTGACTTGTTGTGAAGCTCTTCCTTATCCTTAAGTGACATCTCATGAGAAACAATTCTTCCAATGACTTCCGTTGGCTTGAGATCTTTGTAGTTGGGAATCATTTGGATCAATGTGCGCACGGTATCATATTTTCCATCCAAGGCTCTTAGGATCTTCTTGATGATGAATCTATCAGTCATCTCTTCACTTCCTAAGCCGGCAGTCTCATTTTGATGAGAGCAAGCCTAGAGTACATTTCAGCGAGACCTTCACCATCCTTCATTTTGAACTTGTCAAGTTGACTTTGAAGCACATCCAATTTGGATTCCTTGACTGAGTCGGTACCTTCGTGCATATCAATCAAAGTATCCCAAATTTCCTTTGCATTCTCATGACGGCTGATTTTGTTGAATTCTTCGGGGCACAATCCATTGAAGAGAATATCACAAGCTTGAGCATTGTATTGCAGCATCTTCAACTCTTCCACGGTAGCTTCATGGTTCGGTTCTCTCCCATCAAAGAATTCACCTTGCAAGCCAATACACACAATAGCCCAAACGGCGGGGTTATGTCCAAGAATATGCATTTTCATCTTATGCTTCCAACTAGCAGAATTTGTACCATCAAAGTAAGGACCTCTACAGTGGTAATTTCCATCGCTAGACGCCATACTCTCCTAGGTTGTGAAACCAAGGCTATGACCACCAAAAGCTATGGAAATCAAAGCAAATGGAGACCAAAGCTCTAAAACCACTTGTAGGATCGAAAGTATGTTTAGAGGGGGGTGATTAGACTACTTGGCCAAATAAAAATCTAGCCTTTTCCCAATTTTAGTTCTTGGCAGATTTTAGCAACTTTGCACAAGTCAAGCAATCAACCTACACATGCAATTCTAAGAGTATAGTAGCGGAAAGTAAAACAATTGCATATGAAGGTAAATGGAGGAGTTTTAGGGAGCAAACACAATGTTGACACAGAGATTTTTATCCGTGGTTCCGATAGGTGGTGCTATCGTACATCCATGTTGATGGAGACTGGGGGAGTCCTGGATTAGGGGGTCCTCGGACAGCCGGACTATACACTTTGGCCGGACTGTTGGACTATGAAGATACAAGATTGAAGACTTCGTCCCGTGTCCGGGTGGGACTCTCCTTTGCATGGAAGGCAAGCTTGGCAATTCGGATATGTAGATCTCCTCCCTTGTAACCGACTCTGTGTAACCCTAGCCCCCTCCTGTGTCTATATAAACCGGAGGGTTCAGTCCGTAGTACAACAACAATCATAATCATAGGCCAGCTTCTAGGGTTTAGCCTCTATGATCTCGTGGTAGATCAACTCTTGTCATACTCATATCATCAAGATCAATCAAGCAGGAAGTAGGGTATTACCTCCATCGAGAGGGCCCGAACCTGGGTAAACATTGTGTCCCCCTCCCCCGCATCGATCAAATTATCAACGCTACTGCAGGACACGACTCATTGTGTTTCCTCGACGCATACTCCGGACACCATCAAATCAAGATGGCGGAGCCTGATCAAGCCGCAACGACATTCATCACCCCATACGGCCCCTTTCGTTTTAACACCATGCCTTTTGGGATCAAAAACGCCGGTGCAACCTATCAATGCATGATTCAGACATGCCTGGAAGCACAAATCGGCAAAATAGTGGAGGCATACATAGACGATGTGGTCATTAAAACTAGACACTGTCGGTGTCCTGGGAATGGGGGTCCCCAGACTTGCCTGCCTGCGGCCCGCGGCGTGGCTGAGCCAGCAGGCCGTATGGCCCATCTTCACCAACAAAGCATCCAAGACCCTCACGAGGGTCCAAGCCTCGTGAGGCGGACGACGCAAGACCTCCTCTAGAGTAGCCTAGCCAGGCAGGCTCACGAGGAGCGGAGATATCAAGGCGGGGCAAATCTCACGAGGCCCTCGTGACATGAGCCATGACGCATGACACCAGGCGGGCGCCAGGCGGGCGCCAGCGCGCGCAGCGTCCTTGTTTCCTCTTTGGTGCTAAGGAGGCCAGCACAGGCGAAGAGTACCGAGGCATCAGGTAAAGGTTGCTATATTGGTGCAACGAGACCAAGACCAAGAGGACGGCAAGATGGAGGTCATCGTGGAGCCGGAGACGACGTCAGCACAGAGCTTTTCGCAGACGAAGACCACTTTTGTCAGGATAGCTTGTACTAGCTGCCCCCCTTCAAATTAGCCCGCCATTGTTGGCTCCCTTCCCGCTCGATATTTGGGAAGAGGACCAGGGCCTATATAAGTAGAGCTAGCCACCATAGTAGGGGGGATGATCTGAGACGATCGGGGGGAGGATCATCTGATCATCATCTCATCTCACCTTAGCTTGATCCAACCCGATCGAGAGCCTACACACAAGAACACCTCAACCTCAGGAGGCTGTTTTTCCCTTGTACTGTTCATCATCAGCCCTAGAGGCAATCCACCACCACCACACTGGAGTAGGGTATTACACCACAACGGTGGCCCGAACCAGTATAAACCTCGTGTCTTTCTGTGTTGCGAGTTCGTCGAGTTCGTCCGCGAGATCTTAGTGAGCTAGGGCGTAGATTGGTAGGAAGGAAAGACTTCTCGCGCACCCCAGCGTTCGAACCTTAAGGGTTTGCCGGAACCCCACATCCAACATTTGGCACGCCGGGTAGGGGTGCACCATAGCCTCCCTTCCATCAGTTCGTCGCTCCGTCGCTCCGTCGTCTCCATGGCGGACGCTCGCCGTGCTCGAGCTGAGCATTGGGCTGCCCTCACCGCCCGCGTTGCTCAGATGGCTCCCGTCGGCAGGCAACATCGCCGTTCTCCGTACCCTGCCGCCAACGCTGCCACCGGTCTGGCGGGGAACGAGCAGCAGGCGTCTTCGCTGCATCCTTCGGTGCGACAGGACGGCCGCACCGCCACTCCATCTTGACCCCTGCCGGTTCTTCATCTCACGTGCACCGTGCTCCCATGGAGGCATGGGCTGCGCTCCTCGCAGCGAATGGGCTCCTGCGCTACCGCCCCATCGACGATCTCTATGAGGAGTGGCTCGAACGCGTCGCCGAGCTCGTCCGCACCGCGGGGGGCTCTCCGGCGCCGTCCCACTCTGTGCCTCCCCCTCAACCAGCCGCGGGCGACGGGGCTCATGGCGCGCCTCCACCACCTCAGCCCCAAGACGTCACCTTCGCACCAAGGCGCGCGGCCCCGCGACATGATCCGCCGCGCCCGGCGCCCGCGCGCGAAGAGAGAAGCTGCCAAGAAATTTCGCGGCCGCGAGAAGCTGCACCTGCGCTCCCCGCACCACCTCATCAAGACTGCGCACTGCCCGCAACGGCGCAGCGCGGACCTCGTCAAGACCAAACTCCACCTCTGAAGTGGGCCCCGGCTACCACGGCTGGCTGCTGCGCCTTCACCCCCGAGCTGCGTAGCGTAGCCTGGTCGGGCAAGTTCAAGCCAGATCTGCCTCCTCGCTACGACGGTGCCGCCGACCCCACGGAGTTCCTACAGCTCTATGAGCTGAGCATCGAAGCGGCCAACAGCGACGAAAAGGTCATGGCGAACTAGTTTCCCATGGCTCTCAAGGATGGAGCTCGCTCTTGGCTCCTGAATCTGCAGCACGACTCGATCTCCTCTTGGGATGAGATGCGCGACCGCTTCGTCGCCAACTTCCAGGGCACTCGTGACCGCCCTCCGGCCGCAGGTGATCTACGCCACATTAGGCAGCAACCAGGAGAGACCCTCTAGAAGTACATCCAATGCTTCAACAACAGCTGCCTCAAGATCCCCAAGGTCATGGACGAGGCCATCATCTCCGCGTTTTCCAACGGCGTCCGCGGCGTTAAGATGAAGGAAGAGCTCGCCATCCACGAGGAGCTCTGCACATCTCAGAAGCTGTTCATCCTGGTGACCAAGTGCGCAAGAGCTAAGGAGGGGCGCCTCTCTCTCCTTGAGCTGCCAGCCGTGGGCGCGGAGGAGAAGAAGGCCAAGGCCAAGAACGTGAAGCGCAAGGAGGTAGCTGTGCTCGCAGCGGAGCCTGACATCAAGCGAGGCAGAGATCAGCCCGAGTCATCCAAGAACGGCCGACCGTTCTGCGCCTTCCACAACTAGAACACCCACAACACCAGCGACTGTCAAGAGTTCAGAGCCATACGAGAAGGACGCTACGGTCGACGCCCCAAGCGCAAAGACCGGGGCTACGGCCGCGGAGGAGGACGTGGAGGTGGACACTAGGATGACCGTGGCCCACGCCAGGAGTGGCGTGACCGGCCTCGTGAGGACCGCTGGCAGGACCAGCCTCGTGAGGGCGCCTGGAGGGACCCGCCGCGTGAGGATCGCCCCCAGGGAAACGTCGGTCTTCCCCCGCTGCCGCCACCAAGAAGGAACGACCACCACCACCAGGACGAGGGGGCTGGGGTCTTCCAGGAGCCGTGCGCGATCGCCTGCATCTTGGGCGGCGCCCAGGCCCCAGCCTCTCAGCGCATCTTCAAATAGTTCGCTCGTGAGGTGAACACGGCGCTCCCCAAACTCGAGGCCACGCGCCCGCTCAGGTGGTCCCAATGCGCCATCACTTTCAACTCGTCGGATCAGCTCAAGTGCGCAGCCACCACTGGAACCCTCCCTATGCTGTGTTCCCCAGTCATCAGCAATGTGCAGGTCACCAAGACCCTGATCGACGGCGGCGCAGGGCTCAACGTTTTATCCGTCGACACGTTCGACAACCTCCAAGTGCCATATGAGCAGCTCCAGCCCACCAAGCCTTTCTCAGGAGTGACCGACGGCTCCACCACGCCGATAGGGCAGGTCCACCTGCCTGTCACCTTTGGGGAGCGCAAGAACTACCGCACCGAGCTTATCGACTTTGACGTCGCGCACATCCGCCTGTCGTACAATGCCATCCTCGGGTATCCAGCCCTGGCCAAGTTCATGGCAGTCACTCATCACGGCTACAATGTTCTCAAGATGCCAGGAAGCGGAGGAATCATCATGGTCCCGTGTGAAGAGATGGATGCGGTGTGCTCCCTCAAGCGCGCCTTTCAAGACGCAGCAATCGACGACCCCGACAGTAGAAATGAAGGCCCTCTGGAGGCCATCCCCAAGAAGAAGCAGCCGCGCCGTGCAGGACCTCAGGAGGACGGCGTCGCGACAGAAGCCACGTCAGGACCAGCGCCCGCTCCAGGGGCGCCTCCCTCCATCTCATAGGAAGGCGCGCCAGGCACCCTCCTCAGGCAGGGCTCGGGGGCTCTCTTCGAGAGGGCCTCAGACCTTGCCAACCTCATGAGGGAGGCGCTTGGGCACCACTTGGAAGCGTACTTCGCGGCACGTGACCCTCAGGAGAGCGCAGGGCAAGGAGCGCCCACCACTCAGGAGTTCATCACCAAGACCACCCAGGAACTTCAAGAAGCAAGAGCCATGCACGGCGACAGCCGCCCATGAGGCGCAGCTCCGCATCCTGGCGAAGATGCTGGGCTACGTGTCTGCATCGACGTCCCAGGGCTCAACAGGGCCGCATCTCAGGAGCGTTTCTAGCCTTCGCGTGTGGGTCGCTGCGAGGGCCCGCCGCACAACTACGTTCGTATGCCCTTTGGCTTGCCGAGCGTGGCGTCGGCCTATCAGCGCAACATGCGACGTGTCCTGGCAGCTCAGGAAGCCAGGTACCACGTCATTCTGGAGGAGATGGAGACAGTCTCCAGGGAACCTCCCGAGCCCCCAGAGCCTCCCGAGGCTCAGGGTTTTGGCGGCTCATGAGGAGTCATTTCTTCAACGCACGCCTTCAGCTGCACCAACTCTACTTCGTCTACAGAACCAGGTGACATCTTCCAAGCTCGTTTAGTTGGGAGCGCCCCTCGGGCTGCATTATTCCCAGGCCGCGTGGGTCCGTCCCTACGGCATGTATCCATTTTGCTTATGTCTTTAGCTTACCTTGTTGGGGGCGCCCCTCGGGCTGCATCATCCCCAAGCCGCTCGGGCCGGACCCGGTGGCATGCATCTTCCTGCATTTATCCAAGTTGATCTGCTCTCCATGCTTAACCTGCCAAAAACTATCACCTGCTCGATCATCGCCTCCCTAGGGCCTCCACACAGGCACGGCGCTGGTGCATGGGTCCGTCCCTGCCATGCCGACAAATCTGAGCGGTCGAGCTCTAGCTCGTGGCACGCCCCGCGCACATCACCTCACCAGGCCCTCAGTGCCTTCTCCTCATTCGGAGCAACCAGCGGCAGGCTGACAGCTGTAACGGCAAACCGTGTTTCTTCTTGTGCCTGTTCACAGGGACCCCGTGGGAAGGATAGCAGGCGGCACCATGAGTCTCCTTTTCTCTCGTGCAATTTGCTTGCGCGTTAAAAGGGGGGCTCCTGAGCATCGCGACTCAGGAGCTCTTACAGGCTCTCCATCCCTCACCCCCTGGCCTTGACTACGGCATCGTGGCCTAGCATACCAGCGGCGGCTGAGCTCGCTCGAGGGCCGGGACCAGAGGACGTAGAGCACTAAGGAGAGCATGAGGGGAGGGAAACTCGTATGGGCCGGCCTAGCTATGCCACACAAAAAGGCACGCAGCCCAAGCGCAACGTCAGGAGTCGCCACGAGATCAACAAGATAAGTCCTGCACTCGGATCGGCTAAATGTTTGGGCCTAATGGTCACTCACGCCTTGCCGCAACCCCGTTGCGGTCACGTCAACTCCCTTTCTCGCCTTACCATGGCTGCTTGAGTGCTAAGGTGGACCTCTTGAGCATCGCACCTCAGGGGCTCTTACTGGACCTCGAGCCGCACACCTCCTGGCCTTGACCACGTCACACGACCTGGCATACCAGCGATGGTTGTAGCCTACCCGGGGACCGGGACCTGTCGGTGTAGAGCAACAAGCTATCGCGAGGAAAGAAAGGGGGGACCGAGCCTTAACGGGACATGCGTTCATCAAATTCTCATAACAGGGAAGATAAGCACAAAAGACATTACGGACCCTTACATGCCCCCACGGGGTAATTCATGATTCATTGCAGGAAACAAAAGCCGATACTAAGGGGAATCCTATCTACATCCTTCCATGGTGGACACCATCATCAACAGTGGGCCACGGGAGGCCGGCGCCAACCCCATCCAGATCACCGGCGGCGATGGCAAGATGCCGCAGCTCTGCTCTGAGCGCGGCGAGATCTCGGGGGCACGTAGCTGTCGTCGCTCGTCTCCATAGTCTCATAGAGCTCAGGAGAGCTGCTGGACTCCCAAGGGTTGCTGCTGCTAGAGTGGCCGCGAGCGGGACGCGCGTCAGCCTCACGCTACTCTCCGGAGCAGCACTCGAGGCAGCGACCCTCAGCATCGAAGACCTTGAAGAAGAGCGTGGAGATGCCGTCGTACTCAAAGTGGATCGCGAGGGAGCCCCTCGCACGACAGACCCGCATGATCTCGCCCCAGCCACACATCATGAAGATCTTGCCGGTGGGGACCGCTTCGATCTCTGCTCCGGTCGCCGGAGCGCCGCAGTCGGCGTGCTGCAGCCAGACTGCGAGAGGCCCCCTTGGCGGCATCACGTCGGAGAAGAACCACGGGAAGCGGATCCAGGAGCTCGGAGGCATCAGCGCCCACAGCACCAACTCGCGCGAGGAGTCCGCGTCGTGAACCCAGGGGCGACAGCGTGCGTCGCCGTGGCGCGGCGACCCTGGATGCGGCATGGGCGGCGCTGCTCGTCACCTCGCCCTCCCGAGCCCTCGGCTCGGGCATACAAGGGCAGCGGGTACCCCGGAGGAGGCCGCTCGCACCAAGGCCTCGACACCACCTGCATCACCGCTTCATCACGGCGATGGATCGACCCCTTCTTTGGCGGAAGAGGCCCCGGATCACGACGGGGAGCCTATCCTTTCTCTTCAATAGAAAACTTTCTGATGGGCGCCATTGTTGTCAGCAGGGGAGCAAGGAGGAAGAAGCAAGCAAGCGAGGAAGAGATGCGCAACGGGGGCTCTGCCCCCTCCCCATTTATAGCAAGGGAAGGCCAATCAGTGTCTCCCACAATCGCAGGTAATGATGGTTTTCCTTGCATGTCGCAGGGAGTTGACAAGTCGAGCAATTGCCGAGGCAACATGGGGAAGCGGAGATGCCCACGTCCAATCAACCGCCACACGTCAATCGAGGCCACATGCTTTTGGGGTTCGTGGCGCTCCGTACTTGGCCCTTGGCTTCGCCGCGAAGCCAAGCCCGAGCGCACCTTGGGCCCGGGGGCTACTGTCGGTGTCCTGGGAACGGGGGTCCCTAGACTTGCCTGCCTGCGGCCCGCGGCGTGGCTGAGCCAGCAAGCCATACGACCCATCTTTACCAACAAAGCATTCAAGACCCTCGTGAGGGTCCATGCCTCGCGAGGCAGACGACGCAAGACCTCCTCTGGAGTAGCCTAGCCAGGCAGGCTCACGAGGAGCGGAGAAATCAAGGCGGGGCAAACCTCATGGGGCCCTCGTGACGTGAGCCATGACGCACGACACCAGGCGGGTGCCAGGCGGGCGCCAGCGCGCGCAGCGTCCTTGTTTCCTCTTTGGTGCTAAGGAGGCCAGCGCAGGCGAAGAGTACCGAGGCATCAGGTAAAGGTTGCTATATTGGTGCAACGAGATCAAGACCAAGAGGACGGCAAGAGGGAGGTCATCGTGGAGCCCAAGACGGCGTCACCATAGAGCTTTTCGCAGGCGAAGACCACTTTTGTCAGGATAACTTGTACTAGCTGTCCCCCTTCAAATTAGCCCACCATTGTTGGCTCCCTTCCCGCTCGATATTTGGGAAGAGGACCAGGGCCTATATAAGTAGAGCTAGCCACCATAGTAGGGGGGATGATCTGAGACGATCGGGGGGAGGATCATCTGATCATCATCTCATCTTAACTTGATCCAACCCGATCGAGAGCCTACACATAAGAACACCTCAACCTCAGGAGGCTGTTCTCCCCTTATACTGTTCATCATCAGCCCTAGAGGCAATCCACCACCACCACACTGGAGTAGGGTATTACACCACAACAGTGGCCCGAACCAGTATAAACCTCGTGTCTTTCTGTGTTGCGAGTTCGTCGAGTTCGTCCGCGAGATCTTAGTGAGCTAGGGCGTAGATTGGTAGGAAGGAAAGACTTCACGCGCACCCCAGTGTTCGAACCTTAAGGGTTTGCCGCAACCCCACATCGGACAGACACGTCGAATCCTTAATAGACGACTTGAGGCTTACGTTCGACAATCTCCGAACATATGACATCAAGCTCAATCCGGAAAAATGCGTTTTCGGCGTGCCCGCCAGAAAGCTCTTAGGCTTCATCGTTTCCAATAGAGGAATTGAAGCAAATCTGGCTAAAATCCGAGGTGTGTCATAGTTGGATACCCCAACAGACCTCAAGCAAATCTAGAAATTAACCGGATGCGTGGCTGCCTTAAGCCGCTTTATCTCTCGACTGGGAGAAAAGGCAATACCTCTTTATCACCTTCTTCAGCGCACCAAACACTTCGAGTGGACGGATGCGGCCACGGCCGGATTGGAAGAAATAAAAGCCCTCTTGGTCAGCAACCCAATCTTGGTCGCGCCAAATATCAGCGAACCAATGTTGTTATATATAGCGGCAACACACTAGGTTGTAAGCGCAGTGCTCGTCGTCGAACGAGAGACGGACGGACATAAGTTCCCGCTTGAAAAGTTGGTATACTACGTATACAATGTCCTCACTCCATGCAAATCACGGTACCCACATTATCAAAATATAGCATATGCGGTCTTAATGGCATCCCGAAAACTACGACACTACTTTCAAGAGTGTTCAATTACGGTGGCCTCTGAAGTACCACTCAACGACATAATAAATAACCGTGATGCCACGGGCCAGATTGCTAAATGGGCTATCGAGCTCCTCCCGTTTGGCGTAACATACAAACCACGGCGAGCCATTAAGTCGCAAGTACTGGGTGATTTCGTCGCTGAATGGACAGAAGCCGAACTCCCTAAAGAGTACAGCGCGTACTCCAATTGGATCATGCACTTCGACGGCTCTAAGATGCTGGCTGGTCTGGGGGCAGGCGTCGTCCTAACATCCCCCACTGGAGATATAGTCCAATACGTACTCCAAATATTATACACAGACTCCAACAATGCAGCAGAATATGAGGCCCTGTTGCATGGTCTCCAGATGGCAGTCTCCATGGGCATTCAATGCCTAGAGGTGCGTGGGGATTCAAACCTCGCAATATCTCAAAAAAATGGAGACTTTGACGCCAAGGACCCAAAAATGGCGGCTTACCGCAATGCCATCCTCAAAATGTCAGCTCGGTTCGAGGGGCTCGAATTCCACCATGTGGTCCGAGAAAACAATCAAGCGGCGGATATCCTCGCCCGCATCGGCGCTAAGCGCGACCCTGTCCCACCTAATATCTTCTTGGAAAGGCTGTTTAAGCCATCCGTGGTGTGGGAAGGGGAGACCGGCAACAACAGTCCGGATCCGGCCACAGCACCAGATCCCGAGCACTCTGACATAATCGGAGGCTCCGCCACCGAAATAACTCCTTCGGCCCACGTGATTATGGCTATCATCGCCCCGTGGATAGAACCCTTCTTGGCTTACCCAAATAGGCAAGAACTCCTTGAGGACCCAAATGAGGCACGTTGCATTGTGGGGCGGTCTAAAGCCTACAAGGTCCACAAGGGAGAGCTTTATAAGAAAAGCGCTACCGGAGTACTTCATGTTGGGGAACGTAGTAATTTCAAAAAAATTCCTACGCACACGCAAGATCATGGTGATGCATAGCAATGAGAGGGGAGAGTGTTGTCCACGTACCCTCGTAGACCGAAAGCGGAAGCGTTAGCACAACGCGGTTGATGTAGTCGTACGTCTTCACGATCCGACCGATCAAGCACCGAAACTACGACACCTCCGAGTTCTAGCACACGTTCAGCTCGATGACGATTCCCGGACTCCGATCCAGCAGAATGTCTGGGAAGAGTTCCACGACGGCGTGGTGACGATCTTGATGTTCTACTGTCGCAGGGCTTCACCTAAGCACCACTACAATATTATCGAGGACTATGGTGGAGGGGGGCACCACACACGGGTAAGAGATCAATGATCAACTGTTGTCTCTATGGGGTGCCCCCTACCCCCGTATATAAAGGAGTAAGGGAGGGAGGCGGCCGGCCTAGGAGGAGGGCGCGCCAAGGAGGGAGTCCTACTCCCACCGGGAGTAGGACTCCTCCTTCCCTTGTTGGAGTAGGGGAGAAGGAAAGAAGGGGAGAGGAACAAGGAAAAGTGGGCTGCACCCCTTGTCCAATTCGGACCAGAGGGGGGCGCGCGCCTCCTTCCTTTTGGCCTCTCTCCTCTATTCCCGTATGGCCCAATAAGACCCATATACTCCCCGGCGAATTCCCGTAACTATCCCGTACTCCGAAAAATACCCGAATCACTCGGAACCTTTCCGATGTCCGAATATAGTCGTCCAATATATCGATCTTTACGTCTCGACCATTTCGAGACTCCTTGTCATGTCCGCATCCGGGACTCCGAACTCCTTCGGTACATCAAAACTCATAAACTCATAATATAACTATCATCGAAACCTTAAGCGAGCGGACCCTACGGGTTCAAGAACAATGTAGACATGACCGAGACACGTCTTCGGTCAATAACCAAGAGCGGAACCTGGATGCTCATATTGGCTCCCACATATTCTACGAAGATCTTTATCGGTTAGACCGCATAACAACATACGTTGTTCCCTTTGTCATCGGTATGTTACTTGCCCGAGATTTGATTGTCGGTATCTCAATACCTAGTTCAATCTCGTTACCGGCAAGTCTCTTTACTTGTTCCGTAATACATCATCCTGCAACTAACTCATTAGTTGCAATGCTTGCAAGGCTTAAGTGATGTGCATTACCGAGAGGGCCCAGAGATACCTCTCTGACAATCGGAGTGACAGATCCTAATCTCGAAATACGCCAACCCAACAAGTACCTTTGGAGACACCTGTAGAGCACCTTTATGATCACCCAGTTATGTTGTGACGTTTGGTAGCACACAAAGTGTTCCTCCGATAAACGGGAATTGCATAATCTCATAGTCATAGGAACATGTATAAGTCATGAAGAAAGCAATAGCAACAAACTAAACGATCAAGTGCTATGCTAACGGAATGGGTCAAGTCAATCACATCATTCTCCTAATGATGTGATCCCGTTAATCAAATGACAACTCATGTCTATGGTTAGGAAACATAACCATCTTTGATCAACGAGCTAGTCAAGTAGAGGCATACTAGTGACACTCTGTTTGTCTATGTATTCACACATGTATTATGTTTCCGGTTAATACAATTCTAGCATGAATAATAAACATTTATCATGATATAAGGAAATAAATAATAACTTTATTATTGCCTCTAGGGCATATTTCCTTCAGTCTCCCACTTGCACTAGAGTCAATAATCTAGTTCACATCGCCATGTGATTTAATACCAATAGTTCACATCACCATGTGATTAACACCCATAGTTCACATCGACATGTGACCAACACCCAAAGGGTTTACTAGAGTCAATAATCTAGTTCACATCGCTATGTGATTAACACCCAAAGAGTACTAAGGTGTGATCATGTTTTGCTTGTGAGAGAAGTTTAGTCAACGGGTCTGCCACATTCAGATCCGTAAGTATTTTGCAAATTTCTATGTCAACAATGCTCTGCACGGAGCTACTCTAGCTAATTGCTCCCACTTTCAATATGTATCCAGATTGAGATTTAGAGTCATCCGGATCAGTGTCAAAATTTGCATCGACGTAACCCTTTACGACGAACCTTTTTGTCATCTCCATAATCGAGAAACATATCCTTATTCCACTAAGGATAATTTTGACTGCTTTCTAGTGATCTACTCCTAGATCACTATTGTACTCCCTTGCCAAACTCAGGGCAGGGTATACAATAGGTCTGGTAAACAGCATGGCATACTTTATAGAACCTATGGCTGAGGCATAGGGAATGACTTTCATTTTCTCTCTATCTTCTGCCGTGGTCGGGTTTTGAGTCTTACTCAACTTCACACCTTGTAACACAGGAAAGAACTCCTTCTTTGACTGTTCCATTTTGAACTACTTCAAAATCTTGTCAAGGTATGTACTCATTGAAAAACTTATCAAGTGTCTTGATCTATCTCTATAGATCTTAATGCTCAATATGTAAGCAGCTTCACCGAGGTCTTTCTTTGAAAAACTCCTTTCAAACATTCCTTTATGCTTTGCAGAATAATTCTACATTATCTCCGATCAACAATATGTCATTCACATATACTTATCAGAAATGCTATAGTGCTCCCACTCACTTTCTTGTAAATACAGGCTTCACCACAAGTCTGTATAAAATTATATGCTTTGATCAACTTATCAAAGCGTATATTCCAACTCCGAGATGCTTGCACCAGTCCATAGATGGATCGCTGGAGCTTGCATATTTTGTTAGTACCTTTAGGATTGACAAAACCTCCTGGTTGCATCATATACAAATATTCTTTAATAAATCCATTAAGGAATGCAGTTTTGTTTATCCATTTACTAGATTTCATAAAATGCGGCAATTGCTAACATGATTCAGACAGACTTAAGCATAGATACGAGTGAGAAACTCTCATCGTAGTCAACACCATGAACTTGTCGAAAACCTTTTTGCGACAATTCTAGCTTTGTAGATAGTAACACTAATATCAGCGTCCGTCTTCCTCTTGAAGATCCATTTAATCTCAATGGCTCGCTGATCATTGGGCAAGTCAATCAAAGTCCATACTTTGTTCTCATACATGGATCTCATCTCATATTTCACGGCCTCAAGCCATTTCGCGTAATCTGGGCTCATCATTGCTTCCTCATAGTTCGTAGGCTCGTCATGGTCAAGTAACATGACCTCTAGAACAGGATTACCGTACCACTCTGGTGCGAATCTCACTCTGGTTTACCTACGAGGTTTTGGTAGTAACTTGATCTGAAGTTACATGATCATCATCATTAGCTTCCTCACTAATTGGTGTAGTAGTCACAAGAACAGATTTCTATGATGAACTACTTTCCCATAAGGGAGCAGGTATAGTTACCTCATCAAGATCTACTTTCCTTCCACTCACTTCTTTCGAGAGAAACTCCTTTTCTAGAAAGGATCCATTCTCAGCAATGAATATCTTGCCTTCGGATCTGTGATAGAAGGTGTACCCAACATTTTCTTTTGGGTATTCTATGAAGACGTACTTCTCCGATTTGGGTTTGAGCTTATCAGGTTGAAACTTTTTCACATAAGCAATGCAACCTCAAACTTTAAGAAACGACAGCTTAGGTTTCTTGCCAAACCATAGTTCATACGGTGTCGTCTCAACGGATTTAGATGGTGCCCTATTTAACGTGAATGTAGCCGTCTCTAATGCATAACCCCAAAACGATAGCGGTAAATCAGTAAGAGACGTCATAGATCGCACCATATCTAATAAAGTACGGTTACAATGTTCAGACACATTACACTGTGGTGTTCCAGGTGGCGTGAGTAGTGAAACTATTTCACATTGTTTTAACTGAAGGCGAAACTCGTAAGTCAAATATTTTCCATCTGCGATCATATCGTAGAAACTTTTATTTTTGTTACGATGATTCTCCACTTCACTTTGAAATTCTTCGAACTTTCCAAATGTTTCAGATTTGTGTTTCATCAAGTAGATATACTCACATCTGCTCAAATCATCTGTGAAGATCAGAAAATAATGATACCTACCGCGAGCCTCAATATTCATCGAACCACATACATCAGTATGTATGATTTCCAACAAATCTGTTGCTTGCTCCATTGTTCCGGAGAACGGAGTCTTAGTCATCTTGCCCATGAGGCATGGTTCACAAGCATCAATTGATTCATAATCAAGTGATTCCAAAAGCCCATCAGCATGAATTTTCTTCATGCGTTTTACACCAATATGACCTAAACGGCAGTGCCACAAATAAGTTGCACTATCATTATTAACTTTGCATCTTTTGGTTTCAATATTATGAATATGTGTATCACTACGATCGAGATCCAACGAACCATTTTCATTGGGTGTGTAACCATATAAGGTTTTATTCATGTAAACAGAACAACAATTTATTCTCTTACTTAAATGAATAACCGTATTGCAATAAACATGATCAAATCATATTCATGCTCAACGCAAACACCAAATGACACTTATTTAGGTTCAACACAAATCCCGAAAGTATAGGGAGTGTGCGATGATGATCATATCAATCTTGGAACCACTTCCAACACACATCGTCACTTCACCCTTAACTAGTCTCTGTTCATTCTGCAACTCCTGTTTCGAGTTACTACTCTTAGCAACTGAACCAGTATCAAATACCGAGGGGTTGCTACGAACACTAGTAAAATACACATCAATAATATGTATATCAAATATACCTTTGTTCACTTTGCCATCCTTCTTTTCCGCCAAATACTTGGGGTAGTTCCGCTTCCAATGACCAGTCCATTTGCAGTAGAAGCACTCAGTTTCAGGCTTCGGTCCAGACTTGGGTTTTTCACTTGAGCAGCAACTTGCTTGCCGTTCTTCTTGAAGTTCCCCTTTCTTCCCTTTGTCCCTTTACTTGAAAATAGTGGTTTTGTTTACCATCAACACTTGATGCTTTTCTTGATTTCTACCTTCGTCGATTTAAGCATCGCGAAGAGCTTGGGAATCGTTTCCGTTATCCCTTGCATATTATAGTTCATCACGAAGTTCTACTAACTTGGTGATGGTGACTAGAGAATTCTGTCAATCACTATTTTATCTGGAAGATTAACTCCCACTTGATTCAAGCGATTGTAGTACCCAGACAATCTGAGCACATGCTCACTGCTTGAGCTATTCTCCTCCATCTTTTAGCTATAGAACTTGTTGGAGACTTCATATCTCTCAACTCGGGTATTTGCTTGAAATATTAACTTCAACTCCTGGAACATCTCATATGTTCCATGACGTCAAAAACATCTTTGAAGTCCCGATTCTAAGCCGTTAAGCATGGTGCACTAAACTATCAAGTAGTCATCATATTGAGCTAGCCAAACATTCAGAACGTCTGCATCTGCTCCTGCAATAGGTCTGTCACCTAGCGGTGCATCAAGGACATACTTCTTCTGTGCAGCAATGAGGATAATCCTCAGATCACGGATCCAATCCGCATCATTGCTACTAACATTTTTCAACTTAGTTTTCTCTAGGAACATATAAAAAATAAATGGGGAGCAACATCGCGAGCTATTGATCTACAACATAGATATGCTAATACTACCAGGACTAAGTTCATGATAAATTAAAGTTCAATTAATCATATTACTTAAGAACTCCCACTTAGATAGACATCTCTCTAATCATCTAAGTGATCACATGATCCAAATCAACTAAACCATAACCAATCATCACGTGAAATGGAATAGCTTTCAATGGTGAACATCATTATGTTGATCATATCTACTATATGATTCACGCTCGACCTTTCGGTCTCAGTGTTCTGGGGCCATATCTGCATATGCTAGGCTCGTCAAGTTTAACCTGAGTATTCTGTGTGTGCAAAACTGGCATGCACCCGTTGTAGATGGACGTAGAGCTTATCACACCCGATCATCACGTGGTGTCTGGGCACGACAAACTTTAGCAATGGTGCATACTCAGGGAGAACACTTTTATCTTGAAATTTAGTGAGAGATCATTTTATAATGCTACCGTCAATCAAAGCAAAATAAGATGCATAAAAGATAAACATCATATGCAGTCATAATATGTGACATGATATGGCCATGATCATCTTGCGCCTTTGATCTCCATCTCCAAAGTACTGTCATGATCTCCATCGTCACCGGCATGACACCATGATCTCCATCATCTTGATCTATATCAATGTGTCGTCACATGGTCGTCTCGCCAACTATTGCTCTTGCAACTATTGCTATCGCATAGCGATAAAGTAAAGCAATTATTTGGCGCTTGCATCTTATGCAATAAAGAGACAACCATAAGGCTTCTGCCAGTTGCAGATAACTTCAACAAAACATGATCATCTTATACAACAACTTATATCTCATCACGTCTTGACCATATCACATCACAACATGCCCTGCAAAAACAAGTTAGACGTCCTCTACTTTGTTGTTGCAAGTTTTACGTGGCTGCTACGGGCTTAGCAAGAACCGTTCTTACCTACACATCAAAACCACAACGATAGTTTGTCAAGTTGGTGCTGTTTTAATCTTCGCAAGGACCGGGCATAGCCACACTTGGTTCAACTAAAGTTGGAGAAACTGACACCCGCCAGCCACCTGTGTGCAAAGCACGTCGGTAGAACCAGTCTCCCATAAGCATACGCGTAATGTCGGTCTGGGCCGCTTCATCCAACAATACCGCCGAACCAAAGTATGACATGCTGGTAAGCAGTATGACTTATATCACCCACAACTCACTTGTGTTCTACTCGTGCATATGACATCTACGCATAAAACCTAGGCTCTGATACCACTATTGGGGAACGTAGTAATTTCAAAAAATTTCCTACGCACACGCAAGATCATGGTGATGGATAGCAACGAGAGGGGAGAGTGTTGTCCACGTACCCTTGTAGACCGAAAGCGGAAGCGTTAGCACAACGCGGTTGATGTAGTCGTACGTCTTCACGGCCCGACCGATCAAGCACCGAAACTACGGCACCTCCGAGTTCTAGCACACGTTCAGCTCGATGACGATTCCCGGACTCCGATCCAGCAGAATGTCAGGGAAGAGTTCCCTCAGCATGACGGTGTGGTGACGATCTTGATGTTCTACTGTCGCAGGGCTTCGCCTAAGCACCACTACAATATTATCGAGGACTATGGTGGAGGGGGGCACCACACACGGCTAAGAGATCAATGATCAACTGTTGTCTCTATGGGGTGCCCCCTGCCCCCGTATATAAAGGAGCAAGGGAGGAAGGCGGCCGGCCTAGGAGGAGGGCGCGCCAAGGAGGGAGTCCTACTCCCACCGGGAGTAGGACTCCTCCTTCCCTTGTTGGAGTAGGAGAGAAGGAAAGAGGGGTAGAGGAACAAGGAAAAGTGGGCTGCACCCCTTGTCCAATTCGGACCAGAGGGGGGGGGGGCGCCTCCTTCCTTTTGGCCTCTCTCCTATATTCCCATATGGTCCAATAAGGCCCATATACTCCCCGGCGAATTCCCGTAACTCTCCGGTACTCCGAAAAATACACGAATCACTCGGAACCTTTCCGATGTCCGAATATAGTCGTCCAATATATCGATCTTTACGTCTCGACCATTTCGAGACTCCTCATCATGTCCCTGATCTCATCTGGGACTCCGAACTCCTTCCGTACATCAAAAGTCATAAACTCATAATATAACTGTCATCGAAACCTTAAGCGTGCGGACCCTACGGGTTCGAGAACAATGTAGACATGACCGAGACACGTCTCCGGTCAATAACCAATAGCGGAACCTGGATGCTCATATTGGCTCCCACATATTCTACGAAGATCTTTATCGGTCAGACCGCATAACAACATACGTTGTTCCCTTTGTCATCGGTATGTTACTTGCCCGAGATTCGATCGTCGGTATCTCAATACCTAGTTCAATATCGTTACCGGCAAGTCTCTTTACTCGTTCCGTAATACATCATCCTGCAACTAACTCATTAGTTGCAATGCTTGCAAGGCTTAAGTGATGTGCATTACCGAGAGGGCCCAGAGATACCTCTCCGACAATCGGAGTGACAGATCCTAATCTCAAAATACGCCAACCCAACAAGTACCTTCGGAGACACCTGTAGAGCACCTTTATAATCACTCAGTTACATTGTGACGTTTGGTAGCACACAAAGTGTTCCTCCGGTAAACGGTAGTTGCATAATCTCATAGTCATAGGAACATGTATAAGTCATGAAGAAAGCAATAGCAACAAACTAAACGATCAAGTGCTATGCTAACGGAATGGGTGAAGTCAATCACATCATTCTCCTAATGATGTGATCCCGTTAATCAAATGACAACTCATGTCTATGGTTAGGAAACATAACCATCTTTGATCAACGAGCTAGTCAAGTAGAGGCGTACTAGTGACACTCTGTTTGTCTATGTATTCACACATGTATTATGTTTCCGGTTAATACAATTCTAGCATGAATAATAAACATTTATCATGATATAAGGAAATAAATAATAACTTTATTATTGCCTCTAGGGCATATTTCCTTCACTTCAAAGGTGTATCTCCGAAGAGGAAGGACGGCAACTTTTGGCAGAAATTCATGCTGGACTTGGCGGCCATCATGCCGCAGCTCGGGCCCTTGTAAGCAAGGCATTCCATACAGGTTTCTACTGGCCGACAGCCCGAGCAGACTCACAGGACCTCGTCCAACATTGCGTCAGTTGCCAGCTTTTTGCAAACCAAAGCCATATGGCACCTACCGCTCTCCAAACAATCCCCATTACTTGGCCCTTTGCGGTCTGGGGGCTGGATATGGTTGGACCCCTTAAAGGAGGAAGCCATAAGAAAAAGTACCTATTGGTCATGGTGGATAAATTCACCAAATGGATAGAAGCCAAACCAGTTAAAACGGCCGAGTCCGGACCAGTGATAGACTTCATATCCGGGGTTGAACACCGTTATGGTGTCCCCCACAACATCATCACCGATAACGGCTCGAACTTTACAGCTGACGAGGTAAAAACTTGGTGCGGCAACATGGACATTAAGCTCGATTATGCCTCCGTCTATCACCCCCAAACAAACGGTCAAGTCAAACGAGCAAATGGTCTTATTATGACCGGCATTAAACCTAGATTAGTGCAATCCTTGAAGGAATCAGATACGCACTGGGTTGAGGAGCTCGACTCCGTACTATGGGGGCTGCGGACCACGCCGAATCGCACTACCGGATACACACCGTTTTTATGGTGTATGGCGCAGAGGCGGTATTGCCCTGCGGAATCATTCATGACTCACCTCGAGTGCACAAGTATGAAGAGAAAGAAGCCGAGCTTGATCGGCAGGAAAATTTAGACACCCTGGAGGAGGAGCATGATGTAGCAAAAGCCTGCTCTGCATTCTATCAGCAACAGGCTCGACGGTATCAAAGCAGAGAAGTGCGGGCCAAAACTTATAACGTTGGCGAACTCGTTCAACACTTACCAGAGAAGAAAAAGGACAAGCTCAAGCCCAAATGGGAAGGTCCCTTCGTCATTGACAAAGTTCTAACCGGTGGAGCATACCATCTGCGGGATGCATCGGAAAATCGACTTGAGCCAAACCCATGGAACGCAGCCAGACTCCGAAGGTTCTACGCCTAGTGCCAGACTCTATGTTCGTCTCCTTACCTCCGCCTTTTTTATATATCCGCTATTTGTCTTTCTTTCTTTCTTTCTTCCCTTTTTCTTCACGGCCTTAACAGGTTAAAATGTGTCTTGACTACACAATCTTGACGTGCCAGGCGTGCTCATTATACCTGGGGCTTCTTATATAGAAGCTTAATATAATTATGTTTCGGGCTCTACGGCCCCTGCACATGTGTTGCTTTTCCACATGTACCTTTTCTTCGCCATTATATGCATCGATATGACTTAAGTTTTGGCCAAGCTGGGTTGCCTGGCTCTTGTGTTTATGCCCTACGTTCCCGTTAATTCGTCTAGGGCATAAGGGGAGCACCTCTGCGATTGTTACTGCCGGGTCAGCCGGATGTGTATCTCAGACTGGGTGAAGCCGAAATCTAGCATTCTTAAGGGAATATTCGGTCGGTGAACAAAAGATGACTTTTACTTATTGCAATACATACCCCCAGATGTTTATATCCTGCGTCCCTTTTCGCAGTTCGGACATGCACATTAATTCATGTGTACCCGGGGAAAGGAACCCTTAACGGAACTATTCTCCCTGGAAGATGTTTCTTACTATCCATGTAATATAATATAGCTAGTTGGGTACTTGTCTGTTCAAGCACTTATGACCCCTACGCCTGGTTTCCACGCGTACCCCGGGTTTTACATAACTGAGCGGGTATTCGGATACACTCCGGAATGTCGAGTCCGAAGGTCAAAGCGAAAAGGTCCGCCATGACAAATGATTTACAATCCGGCTAGGGACAATATATGTCACTTGAAGTACATAGTCACTTAGACTGACTAAATTCTTCTTCTATACCATCCAACAGGCTGTCTAGCCTACAAACCTATTGGGAATACTTTGCGGCTAATTTTACCTTGTCATACACCAGATTAACGGGGATCTCTTCCCCATCAGACCCCACAGGTCCAACCTCGGCCATGTGGTTTGGGTCAGCCTTGGTATATCAAGTCTTCACCATGGTCCAGGCTTCCCTTGCACCTTGTCGGCAGGCAGATATCTTCCATAATCGGAAGCGCCGCCGTGCTCTCTTGAGCATCTCTACGAGCTCCACCATGCCTCCTGGCAGGGGGCGGATGGCCACAAGGCCTTGGCAATGCCCTGCATCACCTGCCAAACTTGTTCGTGTAGTTGTGAGAGCTCTGGCGGAAGATCGCATGCAGACCCGGGCATCTCCTCTCCGGGACGACCCATCAGCATACCTACAGATATAACTCTGTTAGCCGGTTTCTTCGCTGAACTCTATTCAAGCACTTACTAAAAATGTCGTGTCAAAGCTCCTTATTCTCCTTTACGGAGTCAGCTAGCTGGGCCCGAACATTTTTGTGTGCCATAATGGGCCGGCCGAGGTAAAGGCCCACAAGATTCTTGCGGATCATAATGGGCCAGCCCAGCTAAAGACCCACGAGATTTCATCGACATTAATGGGCCGGCCCAGCTGTAGGCCCACAAGATTTTGAGGACCCTAGTAGGCCGGCCCATTAACTGACTGCCATGTTTTGGGCCAAATGCCGGCCCATATTTGATCCTGTCCATTAATAGCCTGCCACGCTCCGGGCCTAATAGTGGCCCATATGAGATCCGGCCCGTTAAAAGCCTACCACGTTCTGGGCCAAATTACGGCCCAGATCAGGTCCGGCCCTTTAAGAGGCTTTGGGCTCAATTATGGCCCATATCAGATTCGGCCCGTCAACTGGACACTATGCTTTTGGGCCCACTTGCTAAAGGCCCACTTAGTAATTCGGCCTGATATTAGTTTTATCCTGTTAAGGGCCCGTTTAACATTTCAGCCCTATAATAATTTCGGCTTGTTAAAAGCCCGTCATATAGTTGGGCCTAACTACGGCCCGGTTTGCATCCGGCCTGCTCGCAGCCGATATCTGATTGGGCCAAACAAGGACCGAGACAATTTTGGCATGTTAAAAGCCCGTGATTTGATTCGCACAATCATGGGCCGGGGTTCATTTCGGGCTGCTGCCGGCCCGTGAGCTGTTCAGCATGTTTCAGGCCCAACCTACATCGTGATTGCATGACGGCCCGATTATGTAGCGTAATTTTACGGTTTGGCCGGTTTACTGCGAAGATAGGATATATATACATTAAAATAACTGCAGCATCATGAATAAGAAAAACCTAGACTATACAATAAAAAAATTACGGCATATTACATCCACTGGGCATCAAAGTTCGCCACTATGATAATAAAGCACAAGCAAACAGTAGATTACATACACTGGGCATCAAAGATCACCACCAGTGCAAATAAACACGCTGACAAAATAATATACAAAACCGACAACACTTCAATAGAGTTCAAGAAAGGTTAGCCCTGCTGGGGAGCTGCAACGCAAGCAGCTGAGCAAGATGATAGGACTGCGCTTGTTCAACACTTATATCTTCCTCACTCTGAAAGATAAACAAGCAGACATATGACAGGTTTTGCACATAAAAGTATCAGTGCTGACAATTCATCACATTTCTTACTAACAAATAAAGTGACAAAGTTTAAAATTGCATTAGCACAATATGGTATTGTTCAGGTCAAGACATGCCAGGAAATGACATTGTGAAGGAGTTGGCAGCTTCACGACACCACTGGATTACAGATCAAGAACTCATAAGTATCAATGGTTAGTGTGCTGTCAATTTATACCATTTAAGATTGGCAAATAAAGAGACGGTTTAAATAATAGTAGAATGATATGGCATTGTTCATAGTTAAGACATTGCAGAATATGACATTGTGCTGTAGTGGGTAGGTTCACCACACCACTGGATTACAGATGAAGAACAGAAGCATACATGCAGTGCAAAAGAAGATCACTTGGTCTGTATAGTTTAATTTACATGGTATGAAGAAGGAACTTGGTTGTACAACTGAAAACTTAAATTGAGAAAGGACAAACTTTTGTTTATGAACTACATAATAAACTTTAAACAAGCAATTTGATGCAAACACCAAAAATAACCAGCTGTTACAGTCATGCCTAATCAAATATATACAACAAAGTTTGAAGGCTTGAGATGGACAAACATACATTATTGGTGAAGACAGGCTCTATAAAGGCCTTGTCCATGCTGATGGGGGGGGGGGCAATTCAAGAAGTTTACCACAGAATCTTCTTCAAAAGCATTGCCTTTATTCTACATTTTGTTAAGAGTAAATATAGATGTGATAATATACGAAAAAATGGAGAATATTTAAGATAAGATGAAGAGTGATGCTACATAACCAAGTAGCTATAAATGTAAGTGCAGCGATACAGGCCAAAGGTACAGCCAAGAGCAATGCATAGCTAAACTTCTTCAGTACCAACCTTATGGTAAGAGTAAATATAGATCTGATGTGTAGAAAATGGAGGGCAAAGGAAAATAAGCTGCAGAGTGATGGTACATGAACAACTACCTGTCATTATAAGTACACTGATAAAGGACATCATGTACTTACAAGAACAATGCAGAGCTAAAAAAACATTGGCACTGGATATATTCTACACTAATGTAACCATTCATACAGATCAGATAATTTGGAGCGAACAATTGATAAGCAAGCTATCATGCATACTGCTGTCACATAATGAACCAGGTATGTATGCAAGTACAGTGATACAGGACAACAGGTACTAACAAGAGCAAAGCAGCGGGCAGCATACTTGCGATATCCTGTTGTTCTTGTCAAACCGGAATTCTTCTTCGAGCAGATTTCCTGCAAAAAAGATCCGTAAGGCACATGCGGAAAAGTAGAAGTTCAAATTGTCATGTGATTTCATAGACAGTACCTCATCCTGGGAACGAGTCGAGTGCATAACAAGGTTTTTCCATTCAATGTCTTCTAAATTTAGCACAGGAGACTTCACCAGAAATTCGTTTATAGACATGCCATCAAAGTGTGATTTCCTCAGGTAACACCGATACTGCCGCAATGCTTCCTTGAAAAGCACAAGCAAGCTTTGCTCGTCATGACTATCCATATTGACCCTCACCTAGTTACAACAATGTAATGTAAATCATTGATGTGTTCAATCAGCAGAAAACAGGAAAATAATAACAATGAATGATAGCACTTACACGTAATTGGACAGGAAGATGTGAAAATGGTGTTTGTCTCCACAATAATCTTCCCATGATGGGAATATATGCACGTAGTCCCTAACAACATTGAAAGCATTGTCTTTTAAACTGGGAATAAATGGAATGGGGTTCCAATCTGCAGGAATTGGCCGTCTCTACAGTTGGGATAGGTCTTCGGCCGGTGGACTTGCTGTACTTTTTGCTGGAGTGGGATTTTTCTGTGGTACAGCTGGTGTCGTGGAATTGTCACGGCAGATGTCCTAGGTTTCAGGACTTAGTCACGAGGCCAACGCATCTATGTGGTAGCTTGAGAGGGGTTGAGCGGAATCGAGAGACGCAACATAGGACAAGGATTTAGATAGCTTTGGGCCCCGAGAAACATCATCCGGTAATAACCCTACATGCTGTTTGTGGTTAGATCTCATTATGCTCATGAGAGAGTCGCCGGTAAGCCGACTCTTTGTGTGTAGCCCTAGGGATTGTTTCTTGTTTTTTGTTTGGGGAGCCCTGCCCCTCCTTATATATGTTGAAGGGGCGGGTTACATGTGGAGTCCTATTAGGATTAGAACTAACTTATTCTCTATTACAAGTCAGATACAAGTACGGGTCTTGCTTCCTTGTAAAGGAAATATTCCTCATGCCTTTTGTCTTAAGCCGGCCCACCATAATATGAGCCGGCCTACTGGGCCTTAGGCCTAGTCTTCTATGTGACCTGCCATCGGGGTCATCCGTGAGTCGTCTGACCAGTGAGCCACCGGACTCATGAGTCGCTAGTCCTCTGGCGGGTCATCGGTGAAGCGCCAAGCCCGGTCGGGTCATACTTTCGGCTGGGTCATACCGCGGGGTATATCCCCGACATTAGCCCCCAGTTTAATTTGGATTTATCCATGTTAAACTGATTCTGTAAAACAAACACAAGAACAACTTTGACAGATTGTGTTCCGGGTTAAAAATTCTTGTATGCCGGCACCTGATTATCCTTAAGTCCAATTGTCATTTCCTTCATCTGGAAAATCCGGGTCAAATAAGCTAGCTTCATACTCAATTTGCTGATGTTGGTTTCTCACAGAAAAATATTGTGAAGAATAATCCACTTTAGTCGGCTTCCAAGGCGTCGGGTTAAATAATTTTGGTCTTCAAATACTCATATGATATTCAGCCGACTTGAAGATGTAAAACTTGCCGGTTTATCATTACCAAAACCTGTCGGATTATAAAACAGACGATGCCGGGTCATAATTGTTGTTGACACTGGTTTATATAATTGATCCTCCTGATTTGCTCAAAACTGATAATTTGAAGATTTTTTCTCCCTTATATCCATATTAACTGTAGCCCCCAAGTCTTGAGCAGAACAAAGTGATGGTTTAAGACTTGCTCCAATAAATTTTGCAACCTTGAAGAAATCCAGTTTATTCATCTCAATCATATAAACTAAATATTCCACACATGTAGCCCCCAAGTGCTGGGTTGTCATGCTTGCAGCAACCTGGGACTTGTAATTGCTTTATGCTCATGAAAACTTCAACCAGTGTAGCCCCCAAGGGCCGGATCATTATGCAATAATGAGCAGGGACTTTGTAGATATAACCATGTAAATTTGAACAACAATGTGTAGCCCCCAAGGGCCGACTCATTTAGAATGTGATGAGTCGGGTTTTCAATAAGTTAAGCAAAAAATGACTTTGCATTAGCCCCCAAGTGCCATGGTGCATGCTGGCAGTGACATGGGACTTGCATATTCGATGTAATCTCAATTTGAGTAATGTAGCCCCCAAGTGTCGGGTCGTAAGCCTGCAGCGACCCGGGACTATTCCTTCCATTGTAGAATAAATTATATCCATTGATAAAATAATATCCATTGCGCTGAAGCGACTTTGAAAACCTCAATCGTAATATTGGTTATTGATAACCATAATAAAAATCCAGCCATGTTGGCTATTAAAGATTTGAATAACCCGATTTGAAAACCTCAATCATTCAATATCATAACAAAAATCCAGCCAAGTTTGGCTATTTAAAGATTCAAATACCTTATCTGTTGACAAGTAAATCCGGAGTTTAAATACTCGGCGGTTCTTGGCTGATGGTGATTTAATATGACTCCATTGTAAGCCGGAATTTTTATAACCCGGCGGCTTATAGCCTTTGAGAAAGTCAAAAATTAATAACCCTTTTGAGACACCAATTTCAATCTTTGATGATGGGCTGGAACTTAATCCTTTATGTAAATCATAGCTCTGTAAATCCTATACAGAGTTTTTAAACAACATATACCCTGGCGACTTAACATCAAAAACCAGGGCGGGTAACTAGTCAAATGTAGTCTTATCCTGCACATAAGTAAATCACAAGATCCCCTGGCAGTTTACCATAGGGCGGATCATAATATCCCATATGTAACCATTGTGATATTTAATTTGTACTGCCGGTTTACATGACCTATGCAGTAAGGGTGATAACCCGATCTTTACAAACCAATACTTCCAAATATATGATGATTGTCACATGCTGGCAACTTATCGTCCAAAGCCAAGCCGGGTTTAAACAAAACCACACTTATATGCTTCAGATATGAGCAAAAAGTATCAAAACCCAAAAGATTGTTTGCAAAAACCTTAAACCAAATAAAAATCGAGGTTTCTGATTCAAATACGATTAGTAAACCGTTCCAAAGGGGTTAAGCTAGGATTTGAATACGATCATGTAGCCCCCAGTGGCTTTGGCGTTGCGCCGATCAAGAGGGTACCGACAGCTATGTTCTCTTTGGTTCGGATACGACCTATGTTTGAACAGGAAGCCCCCAAATGACCTTGAGAGGTTTTTAACGACCCTGATTCGAATACGATCCAAGGCGGACCCAAAAGGGGTTAAGCTATTATTCGGATACGATCAAGAAGCCCCTAGTGAGTTTGGCTTTGCGCCGATCAAAAGGGTTACAACAGCTATGTTCTCTTTGGTTCGAATACGACCTATGTTCGAATAGGAAGCCCCCAAGTGACCATATAAATTCTGGCATCACGCTGATCAAGAGGGTACCGACAGCTATGCTCGATGAGCAGGAAGCCCCCAAGTGACCATAATAAGATAAACCGTAAGGCAGGATACCCATGTTTGAACCGCGCATCATGGCAGCAAGTTCTCTTTGGCAACCTTTAATTTTTCTGAGAACTCGAATCTTGTGAGAGATTAATTCTTTTTGAACCAGAACTTTAAACCGGATTTGAAAGCTTCAAAACTTTGTGGGAGACAGATTGTCCTTGAGCCGGATGTTTGAACCGGATTTGAGAGTTTAAAAGCTTTGTAAGAGACAAATTTACCTTGAGCCGGATGTTTGAACCGGATTTGAGAGCTTCAAAACTTTGCGGGAGAGAGATGTCTCTTGTGCCGGATTTTAAATCAGAACCTTTATTTTGAAACGACAATTTTCTGACGGCCTTTAAATTTTTATCAATATGGCGGTGGCCTCCGGAACTGGGTTATCATTCCCTCCAATGATCCGGAGTTTCCGAGTCATGTCATTGTAGCCCCCGAGTCTTAAGACTACTCGAGGAGTTGGCTTGAGAGTTTCCATATTTGACCGTGGTATAAACCGGTATGAGTTATTCAACATCTTAGTGATATAACTTGCCCTGCACTGGAGAACTTGCATGCCAGAGTAATTGCTCTTTTAAATTAAGGCAATAAAAAATATACTGGATGGATCTTACCTGACATATCAGGCCAAAATTTATCCGCCACAGAGTTGATGATCAGTTGACCACCACGATGAAGCGGCATGGTGAACCATGCGAACGGGCAAGTTAGCCGCATTATGTTGATATACACCAAACCGCGAAGGCAGACAGAAAAAACAACCGCAACATTAGAGGTAGTATGGACACGGGAGAGATGCTACCGCTCTTGCAGTGACCAAATGTCCTGCATAAATAATATCATAACCCGGAGTAATTGTTCTCAAAAGGAAAAGGTTGATACGTGCTATTTAAAATAGTCTGGACAGATGTCACCTGATGTATTTATAATCCTCAGCGGTGTCCGTTAGTCAACCCGACACGTTGAATAGGCCGGACCGCAGGGTGGACAGTAAAACAACTGCAGCATCAGAGGAGGCATAGACAGATGAGTCGGCCGCAGTGTTGTAAGCCTGCTCGGGCGGGAGAGTCGGTCGCGATGTTGTAAGCCAGTGCGGACGCGTGAACCGCCACGAGGGCGGATGAGCGAGTCGTCCATGGCGTTGTAAAGCGGCACGGACGGGTGAGTCGGCCACAACACTGTAAGCCGGTGCGGGAGTCCGTTGAGTAAGGACGACCACCTGTGCCGATGGATGTTGGCATGCCTCCATCTTTGTGGTATAATACCGCTTTCTAATAAATAATTGTTCTGCATATAAAACACAGCAGGGCAAAGTAGTTTTGCTCGGATGAATTAACGTGCGCTTAAAAATAAGGTAAATAGCACCTGGTTTTTGTCGAAGGTCGATCCAGTGGTGATAACAAGGCGACCATCAAAATTAGCCGGTAGGTACAGTCAGCCGCAACATTGCAAACGGTGCAGATGGAAAAATCAATCACAAGTGCGGTAAGCCGTGTGGACGGCGAATCAATCACGGGCACGGTCCGAGTTAATTGATGTAAACTGGGTCACAAGGACCGCGACTTGCACACGTTCGTTCACCTGGTAGTATGGCACAGACGAAACGCCGGTATAAGAATATTGCCAGTGTGCTCCATACCCTCAGTATAACGCCTCATCTGAGCTGAATAATTGTCTGCGAAACAATATTACATGCCAAGTAATTGTCCTTAGATGAATTAAAATGCTGATAAAATACAGAGGAAAGGTATCACCTGAAATTTTTGTCGGATGAAAAGGATATCAGATGCTCAGTTGATCTGATGATGTGCATTCCCTTCAGCCCTTATTAGTACTTAAGTCATTTCTTGCATGTTGATTTTTTCTTCTGGCCGGCTTGTCCATTCCGGAAAATTTGCATTGATGCCAACCTCTCCATATAATAGTAAAAAGACGCGCTCACTTTTCGTCAGTCTCAGTGCTTAAAGTGTTTGCAGCTAACCCGGCCGGTGCGAAAGAGAGTCAGCACCACGGCTCACCGTGGAGGTGAGGCAGCTCGGCGACTTGGCTGTGGAGCAGGCCGCAGCAGCAAAAGGCCAAGTGGCGGCTTGAAACAATAGGCGTGAGGCCATAGTGGCGGAGGTGACCTAGGCGGCCCGAGGCGAACGGCTCGATCGGCGACCACGGAACTGAGGCGTGCCAGCGGCTCCGAGGCAGACGGAAATGGCGACTCATGGGTATAACCGCCCTGGCCCACGTGGGTGGCGCCTTAGCACAGAGGCCGGGGTTGCGGAAAGGGCGTGCCGGCCGTGGTCGAATCACAGTTGCAGAAGCGTTGAATTGACGCAAGGTCGGAGAACGACTCGGTGTCCAACTCTGTTTCCGGGTCATGGTGGTCTTGGGAAAAAAAATCCCCCGTTGGTGTTTTCACCTGGCGGTTGGTCTGACCATAAGTATCCCCTGAATCTTTGCTTTATCTATTCCAACAGAAATCTTGTCGGTCTCGATGATTGGCAGTTATAGCAATCATATACAGCAATTTTGCAGCAGTGTTGATCTCAATCCGATTAATCTCACGACCGTGACAGCGCGCAGCGACCTTGATATTGACAACGAAACGCCTGACGAATTTTCCTGACTATTTAATTGTTTAAAAACCTCAATCTCCGAATCGCCCATCATATATCCTCTCGATGCTTTTACCAATAACCGCAGCTGACAATCTTGAGAAACAAGCCGGCTGTTTCGTTGGGCCGTTCCGTTGGCAAGTCACCGCAGAGACTTGGTCAATCGCACGTGATGGTGGCGCTAAGGTCAAGCCCCCATGCTCGGTTGTCGTCGCAGATGCCCAGACACATGAATCGTTTGAACGACGTAACGATGAAGCGGACGCTGCTATTGATGAATATTGAACTTGCAATCCATGTGAAATTTTCCACTCCAGCTCTTCTTCAACCGGAAATTTGCGAACTTCTCGAACCTTAGGAAAAGATCCCTACAAGAACTCAACACCACCTTGCGCAGGCCCCACGGTGGGCGCCAACTATCGTGGGATTGTCACGGTAGATGTCCTAGGTGTCAGGACTTAGTCGCGAGGCCAACGCATCTATGTGGTAGCTTGAGAGGGGTTGAGCGGAATCGAGAGACGCAACATAGGACAAGGATTTAGACAGCTTCGGGCCCCGGGAAACATCATCCGGTAATAACCCTACATGCTGTTTGTGGCTAGATCTCATTATGCTCATGAGAGAGTCGCCGGTAAGCCGGCTCTTTGTGTCTAGCCCTAGGGATTGTTTCTTGTTTTTTGTTTGGGGAGCCCTGCCCCTCCTTATATATGTTGAAGGGGCGGGTTACATATGGAGTCCTATTAGGATTAGAACTAACTTATTCTCTATTACAAGTCAGATACAAGTACGGGTCTTGCTTCCTTGCAAAGAAAATATTCCTCATGCCTTCTGTCTTAAGCCGGCCCACCATAATATGAGCCGGCCTACTGGGCCTTGGGCCTAGTCTTCTATGTGACGCGCCATCGGGGTCATCCGTGAGTCGTCTGACCAGTGAGCCGCCGGACCCATGAGTCACCAGTCCTCCGGTGGGTCATCGGTGAAGCGCCAAGCCTGGCCGGGTCATACTTCTAGCTGGGTCATACCGCGGGGTATATCCCCGACAGCTGGTGCTATGGCAAATGAAATCGGTATACCTTTTGCTGGAGTGCAGGTCCTGTGTGGTGGGGCTAGTGGTGTGGCCAGTGAAGTATGGGTACAATCTGCTGGAGTCGGTCCTACGTTTTGTGTCACTGGTTGTACAGCCAATATAAGTGGGGTGCTGTCTGATTTTTCCGGCACCACCACGTTTTCAAGGACTTTGCCGGCGCTCCTTCAGGTTCGGCAATCACCCTCTTCCTTTTTGATGTCTGATGCACAAGAACAACATTTGAGTGGAAAAACATGGTATGATGACAAATGGAATATGTATTGATAATGGATGGGCATGGCATCTCGACATATATGATGAGTAAACTAAGCAGATCGCGGTGCAACAAAGTAGAATGAATGCAAGACAACATATGCAAGATACCCGCACTCAATAAAACATTGCCAAATTAGAACAGGCACCTTGATGGGTGAACAGGACATGCCATCTGCCTTTGACTCCTCGAGGTTAGAATAGTCATTAGGATCATATTCTGAACAAGAATCAACAGGTGGGGAGCGTATGAGTTTCATTGCATCCAGAATGGCACTCAATGCCTTGGTGCCAATTTTGTAAGTCATTGCAGTGTTTAGCTTCAAGAGTGGACTGCTGCTAGTGCGACACAAAGCAGCTACACACATCATAGTGTAGATATAACGGGAAAACCTTAAGCATCGGAGTAAAATCAGCAAAGTGGAACTTGCTAGAATATATGTGCTAGTATTACCGGTACGGCTAGAAAGGCTTCGGATACCAGCTCTCTTCAAGTGAAGGTGCGGTACTGTTAATATCAGTGTAACTCTCAAAGGCGACACAGCTCCCCGCATTTCCTTGCTATTCTTATAGGATTCAAGTGGGCAGGCCACTACAAATCCTATTCCTATGTTTACAAGATCCTACGAATCAAAGAGGCTCAAAGTGTCCATCACAACAAACTGTATAGACCTCTACACTGCAAATGTCCCTGCTCATCTTCAGTACAAGGAACATACTGTACTACTATCATACTCCCTCCGTTCCAAAATATAAGTCTTGGTAGAGATTTCCACTATGGATCACATACAGATGTATCCAGATACATTTTAGAGTGTAGATTCACTCATTTTGCTCCATATGTAGTCCATGGTGGAATCTATACAAAGACTTGTATTTAGGAATGGAGAGAGTACATTTTAAAGAAGAACGGAAGAGGAACATGGTAAAGAAGAAGAAGCGGATTTTGGATAATAAAATGTTGGTTGCGCAGTGCCCACACATGATGAACCAGAGCGCATTAAGAATGCAACTCCCAGCTGTCTCTCGACCATTTCAGGCGGTTGGATGAAGATCCACGTCTCCTAACCCTTCTTCCTCGTCTCTCATTCTTCCCATATAGAACACCGCACGGGCCGCTGGCCGGACCACCGGCCCCCACCGCATGTGTTCCTCCGCCACCCCCACCCCCACCCCCGCCCCAACCCCCACCCGTTTCCAGTTTTCTTTGTTCGGCGAGGCCCCACAACCACCCGAGCCCCTTCGATCGCACCGGTGAACTCTGGCGAGCTCTGAAAAATCGACTGAACCAATTTTGAAATTTAGTCTACTGTGATTTAACTAGTGTGGAATATAAAAGGGGGAAAACCATAAGCATTGGGAGTATAGTGTTGAGCGTGCCATGGCGGATCTGAAGGTGCAAACCGGACAAAGGCAACTTCGCAACCAAGACAAGAAATCAGAGTAAAGCAGTGGCGATCTATTTTCTTGCTGCGATAAATAAGTTGAGCAGATACGAAAGAGTACGACCTCTGGTGCGGCGCCGTGTATGCATCTGCTGAGAATTTGACGGTGTTGCGATAGCGATGGCTGTCGGCGGCGTGGAAGCAGATCTAGGAGGGTAGAAGGTGGCGGCGGGGCGCGGTGGACGAGACGGTCGTAGGAGCGGCGCCGGCAAGGTGGACGACGGCGGGGATGAAGCGAGAGGACAGGATGCAAGGATCCCGGTCCGAAGCCGTGGATGAGAGAGGTCGATCTCTTGTAATGGACAACGGCGTTGGGGTATCAGCTCCGGCATGGTGGAGGAGGACGGCGGTGGATGGTGTGGCAGATAGCGGCGGACGGAGGAGGGTGGGGTGGAGAGGGTGTTTTGGCGCCCACGGAGTACGAATGGGGAAAAGGGAGGTAGAGAGGAAGGGGGAACCATGTATTCAGGGCGTGCTTGTCTCAAATGCGAGGAAATTTACAAACTTAGCCCCTGTTTCAAATTTCTACTACATCACAGCAACATTAGTCGGTTGGGGATAGGACCGTAATCTCGCATACACCGAATATTTGCCGACGAGAGTTTGTTTTTGGCGCCCACCGTGTATGAATATGAATCGGGGAGGGAGTCGATTTCGGCCGAGGACACACTATGTTTTGGCGCCCACCGTGTATGAATCCGGGTGAGAGGCGGTTACATCACGTTTGGGTGAAATTACAATCCTACCCCTATCGAAACCTATAGAAATCCAGCAGATAGGCTTTGCGTGGCAGGGATAGGCAGTAGTGATTTCCATCTCGTAGATTTTGGTTTGGGGCGGTTACTGCGACTTTCCCCGCTTTGTTCAAATTTTGCAGAGTGCACGTTTACCATGCCAACTCAATTCGAATCTCGTGTATTCTATTTTTTTCGGGCGGGATCCATTTTCAATTGGAATTACATTCTATATACATCATTTTTATATGTACTTTCAAAAGCACAACAAAGAATTCTGCTCCTTTATATGTATAATATGATTTACAAATACAATGATCTCGAAATCTTAAGGTTGAATTCGATTTTTTAACCAAATTATGTTCTACTAAAATGTATGGATCAGTAATATCTACATATTAAATAACATAGATGTGCGTGAATTCATATGAGTATGCATGTTTGATAGATCAATTTTGGTTCGAGTATGGATTACATGTATCATCATCTCAAATTCAAATATTTGAATCCCTTTTTGTTCACTCCTTTCACGCCCATCTCTCTCGCATGCATGCTCCTTCAGGTAGCTATCACTCTCTTTTCTCCAGCTCACCTGCACGCTCACTTCATGTTTCTCCTATCCTCACAAACATGGTCTCTCGACGTCTCCCTTGAGAAGTGTCACACTCTCCCTATCATTATACATTACACGGTTTTCATTATCTCTCACGTCTCTACTGTTCTCTGGTATCACTCGGTACCTAAGCTTTCTTTTTCACCGCCACACACAGAGTCTCCACTCATCTTTCACTTTGTCTTTCTCTCTATGGGATTCTCTCACACACCCTATATGTCTCTACATATGACTCATACTAGTAAAATTACTCTCTCTCTCTCTCTCCTGTAGACACAACATTTGTTGCGGTCTCCTTTTCGTCTCTATCCCAAACTGACACTATTCATTTGTTTACTGATCAGACAACCCCGACTAGCGTCTCCTCTCTCTCACACACAGACACACACACACACACAACTCCTGCTTCCACTCCCCTTCTCGACTACCGTCTCTCTCACACACACAAAACTCTCGCTTTCGCACACCGACTCGTATTTCTCTCACAAACATTTATCGACTAGCTAGCCTCTAGATAGGTTTATACACACGCACACTCGTGCTTCCACCATCACATACATGTCTCTCTCCCGCTCCTTGTATCTATATAGATTTTTCTTCCCTTCTTGAGACACGCCCTCTCGATTTTGCGCACACACACTATCGCCTCATTTTAAGCTGATACCTATCGCACACACACTCCTTGTGTCTTTGTCACACATGCACTCTGTCCTCCTCCACTCTCCCTCTCTCTCACACACATGGGCTTTTTGCAACAACTAGCAAGATTCCCATGCGTTGCACGAAACATCAAGATGCATTTGTATGAGTAGTTTATCTTGTGGGGGAAAAGGATGAACGAGGGAAGGCCTTATTTGCAAATGTGGAGAGGGGCGTGGGTATCTTTTTGCAAAATTGCCATAGTTTCCTTCCTATCCATCAGATATAGTTCGGACGGCCTATATTGCAGGATGGCAGGCACACGATCATCACCGACAATGCTTTTTATAAGAGTAGGGATAAAAAATAGAGTTGGTGATGATGGTGGGCCTGCCATCCTGCAATGTAGGTCGTCCGATTTATATCTGACGGATAGGAAGGAAAATATCGCAATTTACCCTCACTCTTCACCACATTTGCAGATAAGGCCTTCCCTCATTCGTCCTTTTCTCCCACAAGATCTTGATGTTCTATGAAACGCACGGGCATCTTGCTAGTAAGAGTAGAAATTAGACATATACCACTTCTCGAATCTTGAAACCAACAACATTCCTCCCTTATCTCATCAAAATCGCCAAAGGAATATATTTTGAGTGAAACATAACATATTTTTAGTGATATAAGTATTTCAAAACTAGACTTTTTTTCTATCAAATCGGTGAATATGTATTAATCTACTTTGATCGTGTGGCAACGCATTGGCACATTGCTAGTAGTTATTATAATTTTTTGGACACCAGACAAATGGTGGAGTACATATACGAAGAGAAGAGGCGCACGCACGCAGTCGGCCTCTCGCTGTCTCGCACACATGAGTGTTACGTAAAGGCGACGTTAACAAATAAACCCTAAAACCCTAGGTGCACGATTGCTGCATTCGCGGGTATCGGGTACGTGATGGAGCACCTTTGTAGGAATAGTCAGCTCGCGTGATAATTTGATCCGTAGGAGTTGACGCTCGGGACCACAGGTGAACGACTTGGAGCGCGGTGGCTCGCTAGTTGCCACAGATCGAGTAGCCACGTTTAAAATATCATTTTTTAGCGGGGTTAAGAGTTCCGATTTTCAATGGCACGTTATAAGTAGTAAGTAGTTTTTAGAACGATTAGTATGGAGTGAAAATGGAATTCATAGTACTACATACCTCCTTGGCGTATGGTTGTATGGTTTTTTTTGCGATGGAGGTTGTATGGGTTTATGTTGCGAGATGTTGAACCTGGTAGTTCTAGGGCAAATACTATGGTTTAGATTTAGATGCTGGTTTTCAGTAATGAAAATCGGAAGGGGAAACCCTTCTTTGATTTAAAAAAACTACTACCTCCATTCTGGTTTACTAGTCCCCATCGTACTTTGGGTCAAAGTTTGTCCACAAATTTTACTTGTAAAATGTGAATGGAAAACGAGATGCATGCATGAACACTAGTTACTCTAACCCCCCCTCTCTTCTTTAATTCTTTGCCACATCAGCATGTTTGCTATTCCCGTGTGCATGATACCAGCTAAGATACCACCATTATGGCCAGCCTTAATCATCGCATGCAATAATTTAGTGCACCTTGAAATATGAACATGTGTGGGGCGTGTATGTTTTTAACAACTTGAGACTATACCTAGCCCGGCATGCAAGATGACTTATTATGCACTGTTCCCCATACCTGCAGGAAGCCCGTTCGTCTCCAAATCTTTTCCTCTCCATGTGTGGAAACAATATGCCTGCCAAACTCTCCTTCTCCCTTCGTAGGTCCCACCACTCCACCCCGTGTGAAAAAATCTGCATGCATGACTCTCCTCCCCCCACGCTCGTTCAATCCGTTGTGACCAGCAATATTTCCACCCCTTCACTCCCCGTAATTTACTCCAACAAATATGCCCATGTAGCTGTTACTTAACTGCAGGTGCATTGGGTCACTGACATATGGGCCCAACAGGGGTCTGGCCCACATGTCAGTGATGCAACTGGACCTACAGTTAAGTCAGTGCAGCTCAGTCCATATCTTACGTAGGTGTGCCATTGTTCGCTATAAATATTGCGCCTCCCACAACATCGCTATCTCCCCCCTCACGTTCACGTTCATCGCTATCTCCTCCCCCTCCCTATCACGTAGACCACCATGGCATCGCCCCTCCCAAGCCCTAGGAGCCCCTCGCTGCACTGCGCGGAGGTCACGCGTCGCCGTTCCGTTCCTCGCCGCCACTAGTCGAGGAGGATGCGTCGGTGTTCCGCTCCTCGCCGCTACGTGACGCGTCGCCGTTCCGTTCCTCGTCGCCACTAGTCGAGGAGGACGCGTCGGCATTCCGCTCCTCGCCACGACACAACGTGTCGCTGTTTCGTTCCTCGCCGCCACTAGTCGAGGAGGACGCGCCGGTGTTACGCTCCTCACCGCGACGCGTCGAGGTGGACGCGTCGGCGTTCCCAATCTCGCCAGCATGCGTGCCGGAGGACGCGTCGGCTCCCCGCTACGAGGAGAACGCCGCGCCGCCCACCGAGCCCCCCAGCCTTGAGGAGCTTTGGAAATAAATGGATGTCGCCTTGTGGGAGGCTTTGCCTCCAGCAGAGCGCGCCAAAATAGAGGCGGAGAAAAAGGCCGAGGAAGAGAAGCGCACCGCGGAACAAGCTGCCTGGGAGGCCTATGTCGCGTCCGAGAGAGTCAGGCGATTGACTCTTTGGCAGAAGGCTCGTGCGAGGGCCGTGAGGGTGGCGGAGGACGCCCGTGCCGACACCTTGAGTGCAGTCGGGCCCAAGCACCTCATCTACGCTTGGCGGTACGTGGACCGGGTGCACGCTTCCAGCAAGGAGGAGTACCTGTTGGCGCCGGATCACCACACCGGTGAGATCGCGCTTGCCCGCCGGCAAGCCGCCAATCAGCACCTCATGAGTTGCGAGGCTGAGGAAGAGGCGTTGTGTCGGCGCGCTGGGAAACGGCCGCGCACCAGGGCACTCGTGGCGCGCCGCAAGCGCTCCTGCGAGTGTCGTGAGTTTTAGGAGGAGTATAATTTTTGTTTCGTAAGGCGATCTCATTAGTTTTGGGGCGCAAATGATAAATCTCGAACGTTCAGGAATTTTTAGCGTCCTTAATTAAGTATGTAAAAGGGAAAGTTTGGAAACCTTGTGTATTCATACGCATTTTGCAAGTACGTGCATATAGCACAAACTTTACTATATACTATCGCACTACACGTCTCTCTCGATATATGCTTGCAGACTGTGCTACTCCCTCCGTCCAGGTCAATAAGTCATCTTTGGTTGTGCACCGTGACCAAGGAGGGAAGGCTTATACACCTAGACAGAGGGAGTACTACTATTACTTATGTACGTGCAAATGCACGTTTTAACATGACGATGTGGTTTTTGTAAAAGTAGAAAAACAACACTAGTCAAGCTTGTGAAATGATTCAATGCAAAACAAATGCAAAAATGCTCGTTTGATTGTTTACTTTTAGCTTCCTTCTCTTTGGTTATTTCTCTGTCGTACTTTGTACAGAGTATCTGACTGGTTGGAAAGGCATGCAAATTCCCAACCCGCTTCTTACACCCTGTATCGAATTTTTTGCAAGCATGAGTAGGATATAATCCACCATGAACATAAATATCGTGAAGGCTATGTTGATTTTGTTTCAACTGCATGCGTGAACATGTGCCAAGCCAAGTCACTTAAATCATGCAAAGGAGGATACCACCCCATCATACCACATCATAATCATCTCAATAACATGTTGGCACACAAGGTAAACCATTATAACTCATAGCTAATCAAGCATGGCATAAGCAACTATGATCTCTAATTGTCATTGCAAACATGTTTATTCATAATAAGCTGAATCAAGAATGAGGGACTCATCATATTTACAAAAACAAAAGAGGTCGAGTTCATACCAGCTTTTCTCATCTCAGTCAGTCCATCATATATCATCATAATTGCCTTTCACTTGCACGACCGAATGGTGTGAATAATAATAAGAGTGTACATGCATTGGACTAAGCTGGAATCTGCGAGCATTCAATAAACAGGAGAAGACAAGGCAATACGGGCTCTTGGTTAAATCAACAATAATGCATATAAGAGCCACTTCAACAATTTAATTATGGTCTTCTCCTACTGACCCCCAAAGAAAAGAAAAGAAATAAAACTATTTACACGGGAAAGCTCCTAACAAGCAAAAGAAGAACGGGAAATATTTTTGGGTTTTCTTTTTAATTATTACTACTACAGCAGAAAAATAAACTACTACTAATATTTTTCTTAAGGTTTAACAAACACACAAGAAGAAAGCAGGAAAAAGAAAATAAACTAGCATGGATATTACAGTGAAAGAGTATGAGCACCGACATCTAGCAATGAGTGTGTGAACATAAATGTAATGTCGGTGACAAATACGTACTCCCCCAAGCTTAGGCTTTTAGCCTAAGTTGGTCTATTGCTAGGGATAGCCTGGCGGATACCCATAGGTGTAGCTGGGGTCCTACTGCGACGAAGAATAGTTGGGATCATACTGTGATGAAGAAGAAGACTCTGACTGCCACTGGCTGACAGTCATCTCTGGATCCCAAGAATAAACAGATTGTCGTGGAGGCTCATTTTGTGGTTCCTGTTCTGGGGCTGGTGCATGATTCTTGTAAGCTTGGACGGCGGCCCACGTAACGAGGTAGGGTCCTACAAAATTAAACAAAGAAGGAGCAGGCAACGTAATAGTTTCAGGATAATGTTTATCAAAGTACAACTTATATTTGAGCTCTCCATTCCTGTCTTTAACAAGAAAATCATGGGCTATCATGCTCTTACAGTCTAGATAAGCATTAGGCAGCAATTTTTCTTCTTTCTCATAATGCCTAATAGCTATGTTAAAGTGTGCAGCAAGGCGAGACGCATAAATTCCTCCAAAGATGGGGCCTTTAGTATGGTTCAGACTCAACCGCCTAGCAATAATTCCGCCCATACTGACAGTGTTGTCGCGGTATAAACCATGGAACAGGATAATAATATCAGGAACACTAAAGTTCCCACAGTTCCCACGACCAATCAAGCATCGACTAGCAAATAAAGCAAAATAGCGTAACACATGAAAATGTATGCTAGTGATTCTTGCATCAGAAACCTTCCAGGTTTCTCCGACAGAGATAAGGTTAATAAATGGTTCCAACTCTTTACGAGGTGGTTCCTCTAAGATACCATCAGGAGGTGTTGCAGACTGCGCAAAATTCAGATGGCATTTTCTTCACAATGTCATATAAATGAAACTCTATTGAAGGAGGTGACTCTTTAGGGAAAAAGTAGAAGTTTTGCACAAAAGTATTTGTGAGTAAGAGATATTGTGGACGTTGGTCGCGGACAAAGTCGGTGAGGCCAGCATTCTTAATCAATGAATAGAAATCCTCATAAATCCCGGCCTCTCTCAAGAAATTATCAGAAGGCCATTCACACGGCCGGATCTCTGCGGTACGAGGCAAATTATATTTGGGCCTCTAAGCTTCTTCATTTTGCTTATCCTTTGAGCTTCGGCTCGATGAACCCCTCAAAAATCTCCTCATTATTTTTCTGAAATAATCTGAAATTTTTAGTAACTTCAAACAAAAGTGAACCAACTTCAATAAAACTGACAGTAACTACTCCTACAAGTGCCTAGAGCCTAAATCAAGCATTAGAACTACTTGGAACCATATAAATTTGATATGCAAGCTCAAGAACATGGTCACCTATGCAGCACAAATTTGCAAAGAATAAAGCACTAGAACAAAAACTAATTGGACCAATGGAGGAGTCACATACCAAGGAACAATCTCCAGAAGCAGTTTTGCGAGAGGTGCTTTGAGCAAGGAGATCGAAAATCACAGCAAAAGTGGCTGGAACTCGTGCTTGAGTTGGTTTTTCGGGTTTGTGTGAGACAGAGGAAGAAGATGGGTGCTGGGATAAGTGGAGGAGGGCCACCATGGGCCCACGAGGCAGGGGGGCGCGCCCTAGAGGGGGGGCGCCCACCACCCTCGTGGCCAGGTGGCAGCTCCTCTCGCGGTAATTTTTGCACAGTAAATCCTCAAATATTCCCAAAAAATCATATTAAATTGGCATGTCATTCTGAGGACTTTTATTTTCGGGATATTTTTATATTGCACGGATAAGTCAGGAAACAGACAGAAAAATACTATTTTTACTTTATTTCTACTAATGAACAGAAAATATAGAGAGGGTATAGAAGGTTGTGCCTCTAGTTTCATCCATCTCATGCTCATCAAAAAGAATCCACTAACAAGGTTGATCAAGTCTTATTAACAAACTCATTCCGATAATCATGAAACCGGAGAAATTTCGAATAACACTAAGTTACCTCGACGGGGATATGCACATCCCCTATAATAAGTATATCATATTTCTTTTTGACAGTAGGAAGAGGAAATTCAAAACCTCCAATTATAATCGATGGAATTTTTCCAATGGAGCTGATACTATGAACTTGAGGTTGTTTCCTCGGAAACTGTACCGTATGCTCATTACCATTAACATGAAAAGTGGCATTGCCTTTTTTGCAATCAATAACAGCCCTGCAGTATTAAGAAAAGGTCTTCCAAGAATAATAGACATACTATCATCCTCAGGAATATCAAGAATAACAAAGTCCGTTAAAATAGTAACATTTGCAACCACAACAGGCACATCCTCACAGATACCAACGGGTATAGCAGTTGATTTATCAGCCATTTGCAAAGGTATTTCAGTAGGTGTCAGCTTATTCAAGTCAAGTCTACTATATAAAGAGAGAGGCATAACACTAACACCGGCTCCAAGATCACATAAAGTAGTTTTAATATAATTTATTTTAATGGAGCAAGGTATAGTAGGTACTCCGGGATCTCCAAGTTTCTTTTGTATTCCACCCTTAAAAGTATAATTAGCAAGAATGGTGGAAATTTCATCTTCCGGTATCTTTCTTTTATTAGTAATGATATCCTTCATATATTTAGCATAAGGATTTGTTTTGAGCACATCAGTTAATCGCATACGCAAAAGGATAGGCCTAATCATTTCGGCAAAGCGCTCAAAATCCTCATCATCCTTTTTCTTGGATGGTTTTGGAGGAAAAGGCATGAGTTTCTGAACCCAAGGTTCCCTTTTCTTTACCATGTTTCCCAGCAACAAAGTCTCTTTTATCATAATGTTGATTCTTTGATTGTGGGTTATCAAGATCAACAGCAGGTTCAATTTCTACATCATTGTCATTACTAGGTTGAGCATCATCATGAACATCATCATTAACATTTTCACTAGGTTCATGTTCATTACCAGATTGTGTTTTAGCATCATACATAGAGATATCATTTGGATTATCAGGTGGTTCAGCAATAGGTTCACTAGAAGTTTGCGCAGTTCTATCATTTTTCTTCTTCTTCTTTTTAGAAGAACTAGGAACATCAATATTATTTCTTTGAGAATCTTGCTCGATTCTCTTAGGGTGGCCTTCAGGATACAAAGGTTCCTGAGTCATTCTACCAGTTCTAGTAGCCACTCTAACAGCATAATCATTTTTCTTACTATTCATTTCATCAAGCAATTCTTTTTGAGCTTTAAGCACTTGTTCTACTTGAGTGGTAACCATAGAAGCATGTTTGCTAACAAGTTTAAGTTCACTTTTAATATTAGCCATATAATCACCCAAGTGTCTAATCGTATAAGCATTTTATTTTAATTGTCTACCAAAATAAGCATTGAAGTCGTCTTGCTTAAACACAAACTCATCCAAGCACTGACTAGCAATTTTAGTAGGAGGGACTTCAGCTTTATCATATCTCTAGAGAGAATTTACATTTACTACCTGTGTCGGGATATTGGGATCAGGAGGTTCTTCAGTAAATAAAGAATTGAGATCATATGTTTCTTCAACATGCGGTATATTAAGACCATGTATTTCTTTAAAAGGAGGTAAATTCTTAACATCTTCAGCTTTAATACCTTTTTCTTTCATAGATTTCTTTGCCTCTTGCATATCTTCGGGACTGAGGAATAGAACACCTATCTTCTTCGAAGTTGGTTTAGGAATAGACTCAGTAGTTGGAGCAGGAGATGGCTCAGGAGGCGACTTAGGAGGTGCCCAATTATTTTCATTTGTCAACATATTATTCAATAGGATTTCAGCTTCATCCGGTGTTCTTTCCCTGAAAAGAGAACCATCACAACTATGCAGGTAATCTCTAGAAGCATCAGTTAGTCCATTATAAAAGATATCAAGTATTTCAGGTTTCTTAAGAGGATGATCAAGCAAAGCATTAAGTAACTTGAGAAGCCTCCCCCAAGCTTGTGGGAGACTCTCTTCTTTAATTTGCACGAAGTTGTATATTTCCCTCAAATCAGCTTGTTTCTTATGAGCAGGGAAATATTTAGCAAGAAGTAATATATCATATCCTGGGGACTATGCACACAACCAGGATCAAGAGAATTAAACCATATCTTAGCATCACCCTTTAATGAGAATGGAAATATTTTGAGTATATAAAAGTAACGCGATCTCTCATCATTAGTGAACAGGGCAGCTATATCATTTAACTTAGTAAGATGTGCCACAACAGTTTCAGGTTCATAGCCATAAAACGGATCAGATTCAACCAAAGTAATTATATCAGGATCAACAGAGAATTCATAATCCTTATCAGGAACACATATAGGTAAAGTAGCAAAAGCAGGGTCGGGTTTCATGTGATTCTTTGTTCCATTTAACTAATAACCTCTTAAGCTCATATCTATCTTTGCAAGCTAAAATAGCGGCAGAAGATTTAAAAGATAGCCCTCGGGAATAACATGCATATTTTCATCATGACTATCATCATCGTATTCAGATTCAATAATTTCTTTTTCTCTAGCCCTAGCAATTTGTTCATCAAGAAATTCACCAAGGGGCACAGTAGTATTGGGCATAGAAGCAGTTTCATCATAAGTATCATGCATAACAGAAGTGGCATCATCAATAATATGCGACATATCGGAACAAATAGCAGAAGCGGGTTTAGGTGTCGCTAGACTACTCATAATAGAAGGTGAATCAAGTGCAGAGCTAGATGGCAGTTCCTTACCTCCCCTCGTAGTTGAGGGATAAATTGTTGTCTTAGCGTCTTTCAAGTTCTTCATAGTGTCTAGAAGATATAAATCCCAAGTGGCTCAAAGAATAGAGCTATGCTCCCCGGCAACGGCGCCAGAAATTAGTCTTGATAACCCACAAGTATAGGGGATCGCAACAGCTTTCGAGGGTAGAGTATTCAACCCAAATTTATTGATTCGACAAAAGGGGAGCCAAAGAACATTCTCAAGTATTAGCAGCTGAGTTGTCAATTCAACCACACCTGGAAACTTAGTATCTGCAGCAAAGTGTTTAGTAGCAAAGTAATATGATAGTGGTGTTAGCGGCAACAAAAGTAAAGACATCAAAAGTAATGTTTTTGGTATTTTGTAGTGATTGTAACAGTAGCAGCGGGAAAGTAAATAAGCGAGAACCAGTATATGGAAAACTCGTAGGCACCGGATTAGTGATGGATAATTATGCCGGATGCGGTTCATCATGTAACAGTCATAAAATAGGGTGACACAGAACTAGCTCCAATTCATCAATATAATGTAGGCATGTATTCCGTATATAGTCATACGTGCTTATGGAAAAGAACTTGCATGACATATTTTGTCCTACCATCCCGTGGAAGCGGGGTCCTATTGGAAACTAAGGGATATTAAGGCCTCCTTTTAATAGAGAACCGGAACAAAGCATTAGCACATAGTGAATACATGAACTCCTCAAACTATGGTCATCACCGGGAGTGGTCCCGATTATTGTCACTTCGGGGTTGCCGGATCATAACACATAGTAGGTGACTTTAGACTTGCAAGATAGGATCAGGAACTCACATATATTCATGAAAACATAATAGGTTCAGATCTGAAATCATGGCACTCGGGCCCTAGTGACAAGCATTAAGCATAGCAAAGTCATAGCAACATCAATCTCAGAACATAGTGGATACTAGGGATCAAACCCTAACAAAACTAACTCGATTACATGATAAATCTCATCCAACCCATCACCGTCCAGCAAGCCTACGATGGAATTACTCACGCACGGCGGTGAGCATCATGAAATTGGTGATGGAGGATGGTTGATGATGACGACGACGACGAATCCCCCTCTCCGGAGCCCCGAACGGACTCCAGAGCATCCCTCCCAAGAGGTTTTAGGGCTTGGCGGTGGCTCCGTATCGTAAAACGCAATGATTTCTTCTCTCTGATTTTTTTCTCCGAAAGCAAATATATAGAGTTGGAGTTGGCGTCGGAGGGCATCCAGGGGGCCCACGAGGTAGGGGGGCGCGCCCTAGAGGGGGAGTGCGCCCCCACCCTCGTGGACAGGGGTGTGGGCCCCCTGGTCTTCATCTTTGGCGAGGATTTATTATTATTTTTTCTAAGATGTTCCGTGGAGTTTCAGGTCATTCCGAGAATATTTGTTTTCTGCACATAAAACAACACCATGGCAATTCTGCTGAAAACAGCGTCAGCCCGGGTTAGTTCCATTCAAATCATACAAGTTAGAGTCCAAAACAAGGGCAAACGTGTTTGGAAAAGTAGATACGACGGAGACGTATCAGACATCAGGAACCCACCAAAAGGGCATCTATATTTCATGAAAAAACGTTACCGCCGCTGACAGCTCGGACCCACCAGCTATATCTTCGCACGCAAGGAAGTGCCTCCTTATTACGCACAAAAAAACGAATACTCCCCCTGTTAGCTGGGACCCAGTATAGTGGCAGGCTGACTTGTGGGCTTACTAAGTTGACGGGGACGGGGGGCTTTGTGAACTTAGTCAATATGCACGATTCTAGCTCCAGTGACCGTACGATGTCCATCCAACGGCCCAAACCAGCGTCGGTCGTGCCTCGTGGTCCTGCCTCCCGTGGCCGGATGCGATGTGGCGGAGGCCTCACCGCTCCCTACTACTCCCACCGCTGGCCAGGCCATCCCTCTACTCACCCACACCCCCTGTTATTCTGCGGCGATGGCAGCCTCACACCGCAGCGAACCAGTGAACCCTCGTACTCCTCTATGCGTGGGCATCCACTGCCGCGTCTTCCCCGGCTCCGCGTCGTCCCCTTCCTAGGCCTCGTCGTAGTCCACCACCCTGGTGCTCTCGGTGCGGCATGGTCAACGTGGTCAAGGAACGGCTTTCATCGGACGTGGACTATACGTGGAGAGGCTGACAGCTGGGTCCACCGGCCGCAGCAAGGAAGTGCCTCCTTATTACGTGCAAAATAATTATTCCTCCACCTGACACCGGGGACCCATCGGACGGGCCACCGTATTTTGTGAAAAAAACGTTTGCCCCTGACTACTAGGACCCACCAGCTACATCTTCGCACGCAAGGAAGTGCCTCCGGGCGAAAAAAACGATTCGCCCCCCCTGACTGCTGGGACCCACCAGCTACATCGTCGCAGGCAAGGAAGTGCCTGACAGTCGAGACCCACCTGGTTGAAGCATACGTAGCGTTATCATTCTGGTCACGAACGTGTACGTACATATATATTGGTGGATGTAGAGGCGCGCACGTGTCGTAGTAGAGGCGTACGTGTCGTAGTAGAGGCGCGCACGTAGCATGTACACGTACGTACAACGGCCAGGGTGCAAGAAAGAAAATACGGCCATGTATGTGTACATACGGGCGGGGTCTCGAACGCCTACTCACGCATACGTACAGCCAGGGCTCGTGTACATGGTTGGGTCGGAACGGAGAAACAACGTCCTCATCATGTTCATGGGGAGGCAACAGAATGCGTCGTGTTCATGGGGAGGCAACAAAATGCCTCGTGTTCATCGGGAGGCAACGGAAGGTGTGGGAGCCAACCGGCTGGGTCGGAACGGAATGCGTGGTCGTGTTCATCGGGAGGGCTTGGACGGAACAGGCGATGGAAACGAGGCCTGAACGGGGTCCTGTTGATCAGGAGGGGTCTGGCATACCACAAAACAGAGTAAACGGACCTCCTACGGTCGAAACGGGGGTCCTGTTGATCGGCAGGGGTGTGGCGTACCGCAAAACAGACGAAACGGACCTCCTACAGTCGAAACGGGGGTCCTTTTCATCGGGAGGGGTGTGGCGTACCGCAAAACGGATGAAACGGACTTGTGTTGGAGCACTACGGTAAACGGGGGTCCTGTTCATCGGGAGGGGTGTGGCGTACCGTAAAATGGGACTCCACGGGATACTGTTCATCTCCACTGTCGACCTCCTCCAGCCTCGACGGGCTACCGTCGACCTCCTCCAGCCTCCACGGGCTCCTGTTCATCCAGCCTCCACTGCGTGCTACTCCACCGACTACTGTTCAACCACCCCTCCACGGGCACCCCTCCACCGTCTATTGTTCATCCAGCCCTCCACACCACGGGGTCCTGTTCAACCACCCCTCCACAGGCACCCCTCCACCGTCTACTGTTCATCCAGCCCTCCACCACACCACGGGGTCCTGTTCATCCAGAGGCAACGCCACCGCTCACTGTTCATCCAAACCCCCCTACAACGCTCACTATTCATCCCAGAGGCAGCATCGATCGGCTTCAGTTAGCAGCAGTAGCAAAGGAATCGCTCGATCGGGTTCAGTTAACAGCCATCGATCGATCGCTCGGGTTCAGTAACGCGTAGCCTGCAGTGCAATCGCTCAGATTCAGTTAGAGCCCAACGCCTCACTCGGGTTCAGTTAGAGCCAACGCCTCACACACACGCGCGTACATGTATGAGAGAAACGCGCATCGCTCGGCCCCCGACCTCCCACCGTAACCGGGAACTCCCCGAAATTTTCCTCGCCCTCGCTTCTACCATGGTTTTTTCCGTCATGGACGGCCCAAAGAATGTCATGCAGCTGTGTCTCCGGACCGCCCAGGACGAAAAACCCATTTTTTGTCATGATTTTTTGTCATAGAAGTAGGAGCCCACCACATCTATGATGATACCGGGTTTTGTCACAATTATCGTCATAGAAGTGTCATATGCATGACAGAAAAAAATTCGTTCGGCCAAAAATGTCACGGATGTGTCTTTTTTTTGTAGTGTTAGTGCTACGGGAGTGAGAGGAGGAGCTGCGATGGCCGGCCATGATGGGATGGACTTTTCCAGGCGTGTTCTGATGGATACTCGCAGTGGGAGGATGGTGTGATCTGGATCTGAGGATCCCCAACTCTTTAAATGGACGATTTACTCACATGGTTAGGGTGGCAAATGTAAAAATGCCCCGACTTCTCGCATTCGCTCGACAAGTGGAAGATAGACATTATTAGGTGCAGAAGCCGAGGAGTGCAACATTCATGGGAAGCCGGACACTACTCGACAGGTACTCAGGATATGGAGAAGAACCCGCCTAGCAATGTCGAAGACAATCTGCACGCCAGACTCGTCGTCATTGAATCCTGGTTCAGGGGCTACGGAGGGAGTCCTGGATTAGGGGGTCCTCGGATAGTCGGACTATACACTTTGTCCAAACTATTGGACTATGAAGATACAAGATTGAAGACTTCGTCCCGTCTCCGGGTGGGACTCTCCTTTGCGTGGAAGGCAGGCTTGCCAATTCGGATATGTAGATCTCCTCCCTTGTAACCGACTCTGTGTAACCCTAGCCCCCTCCGGTGTCTATATAAACCGGAGGGTTCAGTCCGTAGGACAACAACAATCATAATCATAGGCTAGCTTCTAGGGTTTAGCCTCTATGATCTCGTGGTAGATAAACTCTTGTAATACTCATATCATCAAGATCAACCAAGCGGGAAGTAGGGTATTACCTCCATAGAGAGGGCCCGAACCTGGGTAAACATTGTGTCCCCCGCCTCCTGTTACCATCAGCCTTAGACGCACAGTTCGGGACCCCTACCCAAGATCCACCGGTTTTGACACCGACAGAGACTTCAACCCACGAAGGGTAACAGTTGTGCGAGTCCACGGAGGGCTCCACCCACGAAGGGTCCACGAAGAAGCAACCTTGTCTATCCCACCATGGCCGTCGCCCACGAAGGACTTGCCTCACTCGGGTAGATCTTCACGAAGTAGGCGATCTCCTTGCCCTTACAAACTCCTTGGTTCAACTCCACAATCTTGACGAAGGCTCCCAAGTGACACCTAGCCAATCTAGGAGACACCACTCTCCAAGAGGTAACAAATGGTGTGTTGATGATGAAATCCTTGCTCTTGTTCTTCAAATGATAGTCTCCCCAACACTCAACTCTCTCTCACAGGATTTGGATTTGGTAGAAAGAAGATTTGAGTGGAAAGCAACTTGGGGAAGGCTAGAGATCAAGATTTATGTGGTTGGAATGGAATATCTTGACCTCAACACAAGTGTAGGTGGTTCTATCTCAGAAAATGTATGTTGGAAGTGTAGACATGTTCTGATGGCTCTCTCCACGAATGAAGAATGGGTGCAGGGGTATATATAGCCTCCACATAAAATCTAACCATTACACACAATTTACCAAACTCGGTGGGACCGAATCATGAAACTCGGTCGGACCGATTTGGTTCATAATGTGACCGTTAGGGTTTTCGATGGGACCGACATGTCAACTTGATGGGACCGATGTCATTATGGTTAGGGCATAACTTAATCTCGGTGAGACCGATTACACAAACTCGGTGAGACCGATTTTGGTAATAGACTAACCAAAGAGTTGGTCAGGCAAACTCGATGGGACCGATTCGCTCATCTCGGTTGGACCGAAATGTTACAAAAGGGAAACAGAGAGTTTGCATTACAATCTCGGTGGGACCGATCGCTCATCTCAGTTTGACCGAAACGTTACGAAGGGAAACAGAGAGATTACAATCCCATCTCTGTGAGACCGAGATCCCTACCGGTGAGACCAAAAAGACTAGGGTTTCTGGCAGTGGCTATGTCAAGAGAACTCGGTGGCGCCGGATAGAAAATTTTGGTGGGGCCGAGTTTAACTTTTGGTTTGGGACATATGTGGATATGAGAAAGTAGTTGAGGGCTTTGGAGCATATCACTAAGCATTTTGAGCAAGAACCTCATTAAGCAGCACCTCACCCCCTCTTGATAGTATTGGCTTTTCCTATGGACTCAATGTGATCTTGGATCACTAAAATGAAAAAATGTAGAGTCTTGTGCTTTGAGCTTGAGCCAATCCTTTTGTCCTTGGCATTTTGAGGGGTCTACTTTTCTAATCCATGCCATGCCAATCATTGAGCTTTCCTGAAATATTTATATTGAAATAGCATTAGCTCAATGAGCTATATGTTGTTAGGAATTACCAAAACCACCAAGGGATAGTTGCACTTTCAGGGCCCAACAAGGCACATTAACCCCCAGGGGGTTCCGGTAACCCCTCCGGCACTCCGGAAAAATCCCGATTTCACCCGGAACTCTTCCGACGTCCAAATGTAGGCTTCCAATATATCAATCTTTATGTCTCGACCATTTAGAGACTCCTCGTCATGTCCGTGATCATATCCGGGACTCCGAACTACCTTCAATACATCAAAACATATAAACTCATAATACCGATCGCCATAGAAGTTTAAGCGTGCAGACCCTATGGGTTCGAGAACTATGTAGACATGACCGAGACATGTCTCCGGTCAATAACCAATAGCGGAACCTGGATGCTCATATGGTTCCTACATATTCTATGAAGATCTTTATCGGTCAAACCGCATAAAAATACGTTGTTCCCTTTGTCATCGGTATGTTACTTGCCTGAGATTTGATCGTCGGTATCCCAATACCTAGCTCAATCTCGTTACTGGCAAGTCTCTTTACTCGTTCCATAATTGTCATGGTTTTGTCATGGCAGATGTCCTAGAGAAAGGACTTAGTCGTGGAGCCATCACAACAGGTTAGCTTGAAGGGGTTAAAGCGGACACAGGGACGCAAGAGAGTTTATACTAGTTCGGCCCCTTCGATGAAGGTAAAAGCCTACGTCTAGTTGTGATGGAGTTGATGGGGTTTCGATGACTAGGGAGCAAACAAGCTTCGCCTAAGTCTCGAGTTGTTGTCTATTCTAAACCGCCGCCGGGTCGTCCCCTTATATACACGGGTGACACCCGTCGGTTCATAGAGTCCTAACACCGGTTCATATTCGTATCCGGGTTAGTCTCACCTTATTCCCAACTTACAATACAAGTTTACATACCGACACCGGTTTACGGCTACAGGCCTTAAACCGATCATGGGCTTTAAGCCCTCATCTACCTTCATGGGCTTTAACATACTTAACTATTGATGAAGTTAACCCGACCCAGATAGGCCGGTTTACGCCCAGTAGTAATATGCACAACATTAGGCCCCAGATTGATTTGAACAGGTTCATGTCAATCCTTTAGCGAAAACTTCATCTTAAACATCTTCTTGTAGTTTGGTGAACTGTCATGATGTCATCTTCTCTGATTGCTGTAAACCGGAGTGACGTCATCTATCATAAAGAAACTATCCATGATACCTTCTTGTTTAATAGATCTGCGACAATCGAGGCGACAACTCCATTTCCAAATTCGCGGCCCCTTGATTCTCGCGCCTGACACATGTCCCTTTCTTTATAAATAGGACCAAAGGGTCATTTCTTTTTTTCCCTTCGTGCCCTTCTGCTTCGTCTTCCTCGCGTCGCCCAGCTTCAGAGCTCCACCGCCGCCATCAACTACTGCACCAACCTTGGCCGCTGCATCACCCTGAACATACCAGAGCACCGCGGCGACCTTCCGCATCTTCCTCCGCTCCAGTAAGTCTTCTATCTTTTTCATTATAGATCTGTTCTAGGGTTTCCATGCTCTCTAGTGTTCATCACCTGCTCCTTGTTCATATGCTAGATCTTTAGACGAGTCTGTGAGTCTTTGCTTTTGTGTAGCAGTAGTTTTTACCCTCTGTTTTCACTTTCGCATATTAAGACCATAGATCTTATCCATAGTGATGGCTCATTGATTCGGCACTGCTCCTTTTGGGCCTTGAATTTTTCTCTCTTTTATGAACATGTTCCAGATCCAACGCTGTAGTATAATCTTGGGAAACCTGTTTTTGCATACTTACTCATCTGCAATCTCGACTGTTTCAATGTTTAGACCAGGCGGTTTGACTTTGTAGAAAAAATTGCCAAACCGGTACATACCATTAGTCCCCTTGTTGAACCGCCAGATGCTGTTGCTTCATAAAACTCTGGTTTAGATAGAGCTGTCTTCCGGTTTAACATTGTACATACCAGTGTACCTTAATCAATGCATTCTTGAACCGGAATCTACTATCTTGTAGATTTCATCATGGCCAAGCAAGTATATGAATGCAACTGGGTTCCTTCTCGCGTCACAGAGACTCAATTGAACAATTTAGTCCTGATCGGCGCTTTAGGCAGCAAAAACACCATTCATTGGAGGGTCCCTGGTAAAGAATGCCCTCCCACACCTCAAGAAGGAGAGGTCGTCGTTTTCGTAGATCACTTAGCACGGGGTTTTAAGCCGCCCGGTTCTAAATTTTACTGGGACGTTTTAGCCAATTTCAACTCCGTCCACAAGACACTGGCCCCAACTCTGTTACAAACATATGTCACTTCCAAGTGCTTAGTGAGGTGTTCTTTCAAGAGGAGCCCACTGTTGAGTTGTTCAGAGACTGCTTCCATCTAAACCGCCGCACTGAGTTTACTGACGGTTCCAATACGGAATTGGGTGGTGTGGCGATTCAGAAAAGGAAAGAGGTCACATACCCTCACGCCAAATTGCACAACCACCCCAAAGAGTGGAATCAAACATGGTTTTACTGCAAAGATACCTCCCCTGCTGATGAAAATCCTTTGCCTGGCTTTCGTCCGGAGCAGCTTAGCAATACACACCCCTTTTCGCAAAGGTTGACTGCCAAGGAGAGAAGCAAATACGCTCCTCAACTGTCCAAGCTCAGAGCCTTCATGGCCAACGGTTTAACAGGGGTCGATCTCGCTCGCTGTTGGATATCGTGGAGCATACTGCCCCTTAGTCAGTGCTCCGGTTTGATGTGCGAGTATACTGGCAGTGTTGATGACCCACTGCGACATGTTAACATCCAGCTCACCGACGAAGAAATCACAGAGGCTGTGAAGAAAATGTTGAATGAACCGGAACACATCTGCGCTCGAACCGGCCTGCTTCCCTTCTGTGCCACCAACAAACCGCCAGCTGTAAGAGTTTGACTTTTCTCTTTACTGAACCTGTCATTGATATATCTGGCCATTCTTTAATATCAACATCTGTTTAAACAGGGCGATGATCCGTTTTGGAGCAAGATGCTTCCACAGGAGAAGCCAGAAAAAATAGACAAACCGGAAAGACCAACCCGGCCAAAGACTAAAGTCGTAAAGCGGCCTGCTCATAAGAAGAAAACCACTGCATCTTCTGATCCGGCCGCTGATGATGATGTGGATAATCCGGACCTTGAGGTAGAGCTTGACTCACTTGGCTTATTTTTCATACGCCTTATTGATGATGATATTTGTCAGGATGATGCTGAAGCCAGCCATGCTAATGCTGCAGAAGTAATTACTCTCTCTTCCAATTCAAACCCTTTGCCTTCACTAAAAATCCGTTAGGCAAACCGGAAGGTTAAATTTTCTCATCCTCTTGTTTACTTGGATCCCAAATTTCTTATGAAGACCCAACAGCACGAAGCTCGCCGCACAACCCGGCACAGCGGCCAGGTAGTTACCTCCGTCGGTTTACCGAACAGTCCGATTCAGAAACGCCGTTCAGAGGTCTCTAATTTGCTTGTCAGTGCTTGTCCTAAAGCGGGTTGTTTTCGTCAACCTCTTAATCCATCTGACTCTGATTATCAGGTTACTTCCCACTCATCCTCTGGTGAGTCATCGGCTACTCAGCTGCCACCGCTCAAAACGGTGCTTGGGTAAGCTATACTTATCATAATATTTCTGGTACATCACCTTGGAACATATGCTGTATTTGACTTTGTTATTCCTTTTAGGGCCAAGCCTAGGCCGAGCAAGAAGGCTCGCCTGGATAAAGCGGCCGAGGAGGACGCCGTTCCTGAACCGGGTAAAACACCAGATCTTGAAGCGGCTATTCCTGAAGATATACCCAATGATCCATCATAGCAGGATGACGATTTTATTGCTGAAGAAAGGCCTATTGACACCTCAAGCCCTGTCAACCAGCCCACAAGCCCCATCCGGTTTGGGATCCACCAGTCCATCCCAGCCTGCTGACAAACCGACTGCGCCAGTGCAAACCGGTGATGCTAAGGATGATGAAGTTGTAATTACTGGCATTGGCCGTATAGAGCCCAGCAATCCTGTTGTTTTATCCAAGCATACCGACAAAGAAGAATTTGCTGCCATGGGCAAAGGCAAGTGGAATGTTGACTTGGCGACCTATGCTGCTCTAAATGCCCAAGATCTTCATTCTGGCTACCTGAACCGGCTGTATACCAGCCATGATTATGAAGCTGGTCTGGTGAATATGATGAAAGAGAAATTTGAGGTAACTTTCATGTACTTTTTCCTGCTTGGATATTTCAATCTTGTTAACTCTCCTAGCCCCCAAGGGCCGGTTTAGAATCTTCATTCAAACCGGGACTTGCTTATATAAATCCCAATGCTTCGGAATTCGGTGATGTAGCCCCCAAGGGCCGGTTCAACTTAGTGTAGTTAAACCGGGACTTTAAGTAATTGAGATCGCAACTTCAGAATTTATTCGAGCAAATAGCCATTAGCCCCCAAGTGCCAAGTTGAATACTTGTATTGATCTTGGGACTTTATAATCAAGTGAAATATGAAGATCAAATAGGCATTATCCCCCAAGTGCCAAGTGCATAACTTGTTATGTGGTTGGTGCTTCAATTCTTGTACTGCTTGCTTAATCATATAACTGTCTGTATGCAGGCTGAGCTGAAGACAAAAGAAAACCAAGTCGCCGATCTCCAAGAAAATCTGAAGTCCCAACAGACTGAAACCTCAAAAGCAAAAGAGGAATTGACCAGCGCCTTAAGCGTCATGGAATAGCTTAAGAAGGATTTCAAGAAGGAGCGGGCGGATTGGGCCACTGAAAAATCCGCTTTAACCAAACGAGCAGAAGATGCCGAGGCTGCACTGAAACCGGTGGTGGACGAACTGACCAGCATAAAGCGACACGTGTATGCCATGACCGCTGCTATCTTTGGTAAGCTGGTTTGATTTCTGGATTGATTCGGTCGTCTTATAGATCTGCCGGTTTGTTAACCCTTTGTAATATTTCAGGGACACACATTGGTCACTTGGGGTCAGATGTGCGGAAGAAATTGAAAGCCGCCTACACATTGATCGAATAACTGTACACTGGTGCACAACGGATCATCTCTACTGCATCCCACAACAATTCGGCGCCCACTTTGATTCAGGACACTCTGAAGAGACTGTCGATGCTTCCTGCCCGGGTTGAAGAGCTGAAGAAATCTGCTGCTCGAACCGGTGCGATCAATGCCTTAATCCGGGCAAAAGCTTGGGTGCCGGATTTTGATCCTGTTGAAGCGGCTCAGGGCTATCCCAGCTTGAAGGAAGATGGGTCAGAGTTTAGTGAAGCGGATCTGCGAGCAATAAACCGGGAGGTGCGTCCGCTAGGTTGTCAATTGGTTGAAGAAGCAGACTTGTCTCGTTATCAAGCCCAATATGACAGCCAAAACAAGTGAGTAGCTGCACCAATTCCTGAAGCGGAAAATCTTATCCCTCCAATCCTAAGCATACTTACGCTCCCGATATTGAACCGTCGTTGCTGATCCATGATGAAGCTGTCTTTCAAGCATTAATGGGAATCGACTAGACAACTGTTGATTTCTAGCCGCTGGGTAGAGAAGATGAAGTTGAAGCAGTGCGGGATGACCCACAACCATCAGGCCAGGCTGGTGACCAAGCTTGAACTGGAAGCCGGTTTAAACTGCTTCTCCTTTGCGAAAAAACAATGATCTTATTTTGGGCACCGTGTTGCCTTGTAATAGGCTAGTCGATACTCTTGATTTTGATATGCCTTCGTGCATAATTACTGCAACTTGTTCTTCCTTTGGGTGATGAACTTTCCAAAGTATTTTTTGCAATATAAAAAATCTTAAAGTGCCACCGCGGTTGTACCGTCAGGCGGAGTATGATGTCTGCATATATGAAATCAAAATATCTGAAATTTAAGCATATGATCAAATCTTTGAGATACATAATACCTGCCATCATTGGGCATGAAGTTGGCTTGGCCAATCTTGAAGCGGAGGTTTATAAACCCACACTGTTGGAGGAGACAGCAGCTCCTGTACATATATAATGCCGGTTTACCATGTAAACCATGCCGGGTTATAATAAAACACTATGTTACTCCGTAATAGGATGTTTAATAAAAAATCAAACCGGGCAAATAGTCTCCAGATTAAAAATGGACCGTGTTCCGTCAATTGACAGTTTGAACCGGCTTAAAACTTTGTTGGTTTAAAAAACGCAACAAAAAGAAAGAAATATCTATCAAAGAAAATTGTGAAGCAAAGGCAAAGATAAAACCGTTTGCAAAAAGAGGCTTTATTCGAGCCGATCAGATGGCGTTACCATGGTCGGACACGACCAAGCTCCCGATAGGTGTAGCTATGGTTCAAGTCAGCCAGGTCCCCAAATGAAACCGTGGCATTTATGCCGATCAAGAGGCGTGGCAATGGTTCGGGTTCGACCAAGCCCCCAAGTGATTCTGTGGACTTAGGCCGATCAAGAGGTGTGACTGGTTCAGATGTGACCAAGTCCCCAAGTGATCTGGTGGCTCTCGCCTATCAAGAGGTGTTGCATTGGTTCGGACACGACCAAGCCCCCAAGTGATATAACATGATGCTTTGAAAAGCTAACTCAAGGGGTAAACCGGAGGCCGCTTTAGAACAACTCCGTGTAACCACACATGATGTAAAAGAACAGATACCCCGCTTTAGCTGAGGTTCCGGTTTATTATATTTAATCATAATATATACATCGTAATAATATGTACATAAGTAGAGCCAATGGCTCAGGTATAGTAAGGCCGAAGATGAGCTATGTTCCATGGCCTGTTGGTCTCCTCCTCTGATGTACGTGAGTCTTTATGCTCTCGAATATCGATCAGATAGTATGACCCGTTGTGCAGATTCTTGCTGACCACGAAAGGTCCCTCCCAAGGTGGGGATAGCTTATGCATATCAGTCTGATCTTGGATGAGCCGAAGACCAAATCTCCTTCCTGAAAGGTTCTGGTTCTGACTCGGCGACTGTGATAACAACGAAGATCCTGTTGGTAAATCACCGAGCGGGCGGCTGCTATGTCACTTTCTTCATCCAACAGGTCCAAAGTGTCTTGCCGTGCTATCTCGTTTTCTGCTTCAACATAAGCTGCCACACGAGGTGAGTCATGACGGATATCACTGGGGAGAACCGCCTCTGCTCCGTAGACCATGAAGAACGGTGTGTATCGTGTTGATCTGTTGGGTGTAGTATTGATGCTCCATAACACAGATGGTAACTCTTCTACCCAACAACCCGGTGTTCTCTGCAAAGGAACCATAAGCCGGGGCTTGATGCCTCTCAAGATCTCTTGATTAGCCCTTTCTGCTTGACCATTGGACTGTGGTTGTGTTACTGATGAAACGTCAAGCCAGATGTGCTCCCGTTCGCAGAACTCCTTCATGGCACCCTTAGACAAATTGGTACCATTATCTGTGATGATACTGTGTGGAAAGCCAAACCAGAAAATCACTTTTTTGATGAACTGAACCGTCGTGGCCGCATCACACTTGCTAACAGGTTCTGCCTCCACCCACTTTGTAAACTTGTCAACCGCCACCAGGAGGTGGGTCTTCTTATCCTTGGACCTTTTGAAAGGCCCAACCATATCCGGCCCCCAAGTCGCAAACGGCCAAGTAATTGGAATCATTCTCAATTCTTGAGCCGGCACATGAGCACGTCTTGAAAACTTTTGGCAACCGTCACATCGTCTGACCAGATCCTCTGCATCAGCATGAGCAGTTAACCAATAGAAGCCATGGCGAAACGCTTTAGCCACCAAAGATTTTGAACCGGCGTGGTGACCACAATCTCCTTCGTGGATCTCACGCAAAATTTCACAGCCTTCTTCAAGAGACACACAGCGTTGAAACGCCCCTGACACACTGCAATGATGCAACTCGCCATTGACAATAGTCAAGGACTTGGATCGCTGGATTATCTGTCGGGCCAGAGTCTCATCCTATGGTAATTCGCCTTGGTTCATGTACGCAAGGTAAGGAAGCGTCCAATCCGGAATAACATGAAGAGCTGCCACCAATTGAGCCTCTGGATCAGGAATAGCCAAATCCGCTTCACCAGGGAGTTTGACCGACGGGTTGTGCAGCACATCAAGGAAAACATTGGGCGGGACCGGTTTGCGCTGAGAACCCAGCCGGCTTAAAGCATCCGCCGCTTCGTTCTTCCGTCAGACCACGTGGTCCACCTGATAACCTTTAAAGTGACCTGCAACAGCATCCACCTCACGATGATATGCTGCCATGAGTGGGTCCTTAGAATCCCAAGTGCCAGACACCTGTTGAGCCACAAGGTCCGAGTCACCGAAGCACTTAACTCGACTTAGATTCATCTCTTTAGCCATCCGGAGACCGTGGAGCAAGGCTTCATACTCAACTGCATTGTTAGTACAAGGGAACATTAGGAAGAGAACATAACAGAACTTATCACCCCGTGGGGAAGTTAATACGACTCCAGCCCCCGAGCCCTCCAATTGCCTAGATCCGTCAAAATGGATGGTCCAATATGTGTGATCTGGTTTGTCTTCAGGTGCTTGCAGTTCCGTCCAATCATTGATGAAATCAACAAGTGCTTGAGACTTAACCGCCGTCCGTGGCACGTACTTTAACCCGTGCGGCCCAAGCTCTATAGCCCACTTGGCAATCCAGCCAGTCGCTTCCCGATTCTGGATGATATCGCCCAAGGGAGCAGAACTGACTACCGTAATGGGGTGCCCTTGGAAGTATTGTTTAAGCTTCCGGCTTGCCAGAAAAACACCATATACCAGCTTCTGCCAATGCGGATACCTTTGCTTGGCCTCAATAAGTACCTCCCTGATATAATAGACTGGACGTTGAACCGGATGCTCCTTACCTACCTCTTTTCGCTCCACCACAATAGCCGCACTGACCGCACGAGCATTAGCAGCAACATATAGCAGCAACGGCTCCTTGTCAATGGGAGCGGCGAGCATAGGCGGATTGGCCAATTGCCGCTTTAAGTCCTCAAATGCCTTATCAGCAGCAGAACTCTAGACGAATTTATCCGTCTTCTTCAACATCTGATACAAAGGGATTGCCTTCTCACCAAGGTGGCTGATAAACCGGCTTAACGCGGCAATCCGGCCTGCCAGGCGTTGAACATCGTTGATACACTTCGCTTTAGCCAGGGAGGTGATGGCTGTGATCTTCTCCGGATTAGCCTCGATTCCCCTGTTGGACACCAGAAAACCCAATAACTTGCCTGCCGGTACACCAAAGACACACTTGGCCGGATTAAGCATCATCTTGTACGTCCGCAGGTTATCAAAGGTTTCCTTCAAGTCGTCAACCAGAGTCTCCTTCTCCCTTGACTTAACCACGATATCATCCACGTAAGCATGTACATTACGGCCAATTTGCTTGTGAAGACAATTTTGTACACACCGTTGATAAGTTGCCTGGGCACTCTTGAGCCCAAAGGGCATAAACACATAGCAGAAGGCTCCAAAGGGAGTTATGAATGCCGTCTTCTCCTGGTCCTTAACTGCCATTTTGATCTGATGATAGCCAGAATATGCATCCAAAAAACTCAAACGCTCACAACCCGCCGTAGCATCAATAATTTGGTCAATACGGGGGAGGGCAAAAGGATCTGCTGGACAAGCCTTATTAAGATCTGTGTAATCCACACACATGCGCCAGGTGCCATTTTTCTTAAGGACCAGCACCGGATTGGCAAGCCACTCAGGGTGGAAAACTTCAATAATAAAGCCAGCTGCTAAGAGCCTGACTACCTCTTCTCCAATTGCCTTGCGCCTTTCTTCGTCAAACCGGCGGAGGAACTGTTTCACCGGTTTGTATTTAGGATCCACATTAAGGGTGTGCTCAGCGAGTTGCCTCGGTACACCTGGCATGTCAGAGGGCTTCCATGCAAAAAATGTCCCGATTCTCACGGATGAACTCGATGAGCGCGCTTTCCTATTTCGGATCCAAGTTGGCACTGATGCTGAACTGCTTGGACGAATCACCAGGCACGAAGTCAGCAAGCTTAGTTTCAGCTGCCGATTTGAACTTCACGGCCGGATCATGCTCCGTAGTTGGCTTCTTTAATGGAGTCATGTCCGCCGGATCAACATTGTCCTTATAATACTTCAGCTCCTCGGTGGCACAAACCGACTCTGCATAGGCCTCATCTCCTTCCTCGCACTCCAAAGCGATTTTACGGCTTTCGTGAACCGTTATTGTCCCCTTGTGACCCGGCATCTTGAGCTGCAAATACACATAACAGGGTCGTACCATAAACTTGGCGTAGGCCGGTCGCCCAAACAGGGCGTGATATGGACTTTGGATTTTCACCACTTCAAACGTCAATGTTTCTGACCTGGAATCATAATCATCTCTGAAAGCCACTTCCAGAGCTATCTTACCAACAGGATATGCTGACTTGCCAGGTACCACACCATGGAACACCGTATTGGACGGTTTGAGATTTTTATCTATTAGTCCCATCCGACGGAAGGTCTCATAGTACAAGATATTAATGCTGCTCCCTCCGTCCATGAGCACCTTGGTGAACTTGTAACCTCCCACCCGAGGCGCCACCACCAGAGCCAACTGACCTGGATTATCAACCTGGGGGAGGATGATCCTCTCTGCTCCATATGATTGGCTGTTCAGACCAGCATAGATAACGGGGCACGGCCGGTTCAACAGAGTTGACCGCCCGCCTCTGAACCTTCCGGTCTCGCTTGTCCAAGCTAGTAGTGAAGACATGGTACTGCCCACTATTCAACTGCTTTGGGTTGCTCTGGTAACCCGACTGTTGCTGCTGCTGGTTGTAACCACCCTGGTTGTTCTGATTATTTTGATTGTTATGTCCGCCCGGATTACCATTATATCCTGAACCGGAATTTCCTCCACCATAACCCGGCCCGGATCCTGAGCCACCGCCAGAGCCGTGATCATACAGGAAAGCATTAGAATTCTTGAACTCCTGCATAATGAAGCAATCCTTCCAAAGGTGGTTTGCTAGCACCTCCTTCGTCCCATGCTTTGGACAGGGCTGGTTCAATAGATAATTTAAACGGTCCGGGTTAGGGTTAGGCGCTCCACCGTGATTCGGCGGTTTACCCTTGCATCGCTGACCCTTGTCCTGCGCATTGGTATTGGCCATGAAGTCCATGTTGCCATCCGCTTTACGCTTACCTCCGCTACCGTTACCTGCCGAGTGGTGCTGCTGACCCTTGGAGTTGCTATTCCCTTCCCTGTCTTGTCATCATCAGACTCGGGATCCTTGGTACTATCAGAATCAACATACTTTACCAAGGCAGCCATGAGGGTCCCCATGTCAGTGCAATGGTGCTTCATCCGTCCCAACTTCAGCTTTAGGGGCCCAAACCGGCAGTTGCCTTCTAGGGTTATGACTGCAGTGTCAGCGTTGATGCGGTCTGATGAATGCAACACTTGTGAGACCCGGCGCACCCAATGAGTCATCGATTCTCCTTCCTCCTGGACGCAAGCAGCTAAGTCCACTATCGACATAGGCTGCTTACATGTATCCTTGGAATTACTGATAAACCGGGCTCGTAATTGGAGCCATGAACTAATAGAATTGGCCGGTAAGCTTTTTAACCAAGTACGGGTTGTTCCTTCAAGCATCATGGTGAAGTATTTCACACATGCTGCATCATCCACATCGAGCATCTCCATGGCCATCTCATAGCTCTCCACCCATGTCTCTGGAGGTTGATCCACCATGTAATTTGGTACCTTGCGCGGGCCTTTGAAATCCTTGGGCAGGTGCACATTGCATAAAGCGGGGACAAGGCAAGGCACCCCCAAAGAACTAGAAGTAACACCAGGTTCAACCGAGATAGTTGGACGAACCGGCGTAAGCTGCCGAGCCTGATACTGTGCGGCTAACTCGGCCTCCCTGCGTGCTCGAGCCCGGTCCACCACTTCCTGAGCGTTATCAGCACCACCCACCGGGTTGTTGCCGCGGGGTGCTCCACGTCATTCATTACTTGACACTGCCGGTTCATCCATATGCCTGCTATAGCTCCGGCTTGGACGAGGGGTCGAGTGGATCCGGTCGCGGCTGTACGAGTATGCTTCCTATTGGTCCAAAGCTGTCCTAAGAAGCTCCTTGACCCGACGCGTCTCTACCGCCTGCGGGGAGTCACCTTCAATTGGAATGGCCTCCAGCCGTGTAGCAGCGGCAACGAGATTGTCCATCGGGTTGGAGTAGTGACCCGGGGGTGTCGAAACAGCCTGAGGTATAACAGTGTTTTGACGAGGCGGATTCATCAGACGGGGCTGAACCAGCGTGCCGGTCCCAGGAGCTTCCGCCCGGTTTACCTCCAGCGGATTACTGGTTCCTGCTCCTGGGGTGTTGAAAAGGTCTCTGGCCTCGAAAACCAAAGGCAAACGGGATCGGTACTTCCTCTTCATGACTTCATGCGACGCGTTCTGGTCCAACATGAGCCTGTAGGCTTGTGCGTCTAAAGCGGCCCGCTCTGCGGTCATCCTGGCATTCTCGGCTGCCAGGTCCGCCTTGGCCTGGGTGATCTGTTCCTTCACCTTTGCAATCTCCGCATTGTGGACGTACTGATCCGCCGGGTTAGCTTCCGCCATAAGCACAGCCAATGCATCAAATAGATCTGATAGGACTTGAGCCGGTGGGCGTACAGAGCCTCCTGCCTCGGCAGCTATCGCCGCTACTGAACTGGAGGTTGTTGCCATAGCGGTCGAAGAATGAAGCACTACTTGTGTGCCGGCCATGAATATTCCAACTCGGTTGGGTAGATCAGAGGGGTCCGGAATACTGTCGCCATCGGAACAGCCCCCAATCCGGCCATCTTGTAGCTGATATAGAGATTCGGTTTCTCCGGTTGATGACTCGTCGCCGGAATAAACGACGGTCTCGCCGCCAGATACCGATCCATCCTCATGACTTCCTCCATGGATGACTCCCACGAAGGCACGCTTCACGGCCGGTTTAACCCGGGCAGATCGTGCACGCTGAGCCGTTTCGATGAGGTCGGTGCAGATGTCCAGCTCAGGGCCCGGTTCTCCAATCTTGCCGATGAAAATGTGTATGCCACCAAAGGGGACCTGGTATCCGTACTCAACTGAGCCGGCCTCGGGGCCCCAGCCTGCATCGTCAATGTAGAGCTTGCCGCGACGACTCTTAGTCATCCGGCCCACGGCGTAGCCCTCGAGTCCTTCAAAGCGGCCCTCCAAGAACTTGAAACCATCGTGCGATAGCCCCACGGTGGGCGCCAACTGTCGTGGTTTTGTCACGGCAGATGTCCTAGAGAAAGGACTTAGTCGTGGAGCCATCGCAACGGGTTAGCTTGAAGGGGTTAAAGCGGACACATGGACGCAAGAGAGTTTATACTAGTTCGGCCCCTTCGATGAAGGTAAAAGCCTACGTCTAGTTGTGATGGAATTGATGGGGTTTCGATGACTAGGGAGCAAACAAGCTTCGCCTAAGTCTCGAGTTGTTGTCTGTTCTAAACCGCCGCCGGGTCGTCCCCTTATATACATGGGTGACGCCCGTCGGTTCACAGAGTCCTAACAACGGTTCATATTCGTATCCGGGTTAGTCTCTCCTTATTCCTAACTTACAATACAAGTTTACATACCGACGCCGGTTTACGGCTACAGGCCTTAAACCGATCATGGGCTTTAAGCCCTCATCTACCTTCATGGGCTTTAACATACTTAACTACTGAAGAAGTAACCCAGCCCAGATAGGCCGGTTTACGCCCAGTAGTAATATCCCCAACAGTAATGCAACATCTCACAACTAACTCATTAGTCACATTGCTTGCAAGGCTTATAGTGATGTGCATTACCGAGAGGGCCCAGGGATACCTCTCTGACAATCAGAGTGACAAATCCTATTCTTGATCTATGCCAACTCCGCAAACTCCATGGGAGACACCTGTAGAGTACCTTTATAATCACCCAGTTACATTGTGACATTTGGTAGCACACAAAGTGTTCCTCCGGTATTCGGGAGTTGCATAATCACATACTCATAGGAACATGTATAAGTCATGAAGAAAGCAATAGCATTAAACTTAAACGATCAAGTGCTAAGCTAACGAAATGGGTCAAGTCAATCACATCATTCTCCTAATGATGTGATCCCGTTGATCAAATAACAACTCATGACTATGGTTAGGAAACTTAACCATCTTTGATCAATGAGCTAGTCAAGTAGAGGCATACTAGTGACACTATGTTTATCTATGTATTCACACATGTATTATGTTTCCGGTTAATACAATTCTAGCATGAATAAGAAACATTTATCATGAAATAAGGAAATAAATAATAACTTTATTATTGCCTCTAGGGCATATTTCCTTCACTCGACACTCAGCTGGATCAAGAGTTAGTGGGACGTCACCGAGATGAACGTGTGCCGATCGCAAAGGTGCCGTACTTTCGGTTCTAGGATCGGTTGGACCGTGAAGATGTTCGACTACATCAACCACATTGTCATAATGCTTCCGCTTACGGTCTACGAGGGTACATGGACAACACTCTTCCCTCTCATTGCTATGCATCAGCTAGATAGATCTTGCGTGTGCGTAGGAATTTTTTTGAAATTACTGTGTTTGCCAACAGTGGCATCCGAGCCAGGGCTATGAATAGATGTTATATGCATGAGTAGAACACAAAGGAGTTATGGGCATGGATATATACATATTGCTTACCGTCACTAGTTGATTCTTGATTCAGCGGTATTGTTGGATGAAGCGCCTCAGATCGACATTACGCGTACGCTTACGTGAGAGTAGTTCTACCGACGTGCTTCGCACACAGGTTGCTGGTGGGTGTCAGTTTCTCCAACTTTAGTTGAATCGGATTCAACGAACAGGGTTCTTTCTGAGGATCAAAAAGCAATCACTATACCGCGTTGTGGTTTTTGATGCGTAGGTAAGAATGGTTCTTGCTCAGCCTGTAGCAGCCACGTCAAACTTGCAACAACAAAGTAGAGGGCGTCTAACTTGTTTTTGCAGGGCATGTTGTGATGTGATATGGTCAAGACATGATGCTAAATTTTATTGTATGAGATGATCATGTTTTGTAACAGAATTATCGGCAATTGGCAGGAGCCATATGGTTGTCGCTTGATTGTTATGAAATGCAATCGCCATGTAATTGATTTACTTTATCACTAAGCGGTAGCGATAGTCTTAGTAGCAATAGTTGGCGAGACGACAACGATGCTTCAATGGAGATCAAGGTGTCAAGCCGGTGACGATGGTGATCATAACGGTGCTTTGGAGATGGAGATCAAAGGCACAAGATGATGATGGCCATATCATATCACTTATGTTGATTGCATGTGATGTTTATCCTTTATGCATCTTATTTTGCTTAGTTTGGCGGTAGAATTATAAGACGATCTCTCACTAAATTTCAAGGTACAAGTGTTCTCCCTGAGTATGCACCGTTGCTACAGTTCGTCGTGCCGAGACACCACGTGATGATCGGGTGTGATAAGCTCTACGTTCACATACAACGGGTGCAAGCCAATTTTGCACATGCAAAATACTCAGGTTAAACTTGACAAGCCTAGCATATGCAGATATGGCCTCGGAACACTGAGACCGAAAGGTCGAGCATGAATCATATAGTAGATATGATCAACATAGTGATGTTCACCATTGAAAACTACTCCATATCACGTCATGATCGGACATGGTTTAGTTGATATGGATCACGTGATCACTTAGATGATTAGAGATATGTCTATCTAAGTGGGAGTTCTTAAGTAATTTGATTAATTGAACTTTAATTTATCATGAACTTAGTACTTGATAATATTTTGCATGTCTATGTTGTTGTAGATAGATGGCCCGTGTTGTTGTTCCGTTGAATTTTAATGCGTTCCTAAAAAAGCTAAGTTGAAAGATGATGGTAGAAACTATACAGACTGGGTCCATAAGTTGAGGATTATCCTCATTGTTGCATAGAAGAATTACATCGTGGAAGCACTGCTAGGTGACAAACCCGCTGCAGGAGCAACGCCAGATGTTTTGAACACCTCGCAGAGCAAAGCTGATGACTACTCGATAGTTTAGTGTGTCATGCTTTACGACTTAGAACCGGGACTTCAATGACGTTTCGAATGTCATGGAGCATATGAGATGTTCCAGGAGTTGAAGTTAATATTTCGCAAATGCCCGGATTAAGATATATGAAGTCTCCAATAAGTTCTATAGCTGCAAAATGGAGGAGAATAGTTCTGTCGAACATATACTCAAAATGTCTGTGTACCACAACCACTTGACTCAGTTGGGAGTTAATCTTCCTGATGATAGTGTCATTGACAGAGTTCTTCAATCACTGCCACCAAGCTACAAGAGCTTCATGATGAACTATAATATGCAAGGGATGGATAATACTATTCCTGAGCTTTTTACAATGCTAAAGGTTGCGGAGGTAGAAATCAAGAAGGAGCATCAAGTGTTGATGGTCAACAAGACCACTAGTTTCAAGAAAAAGGGTAAAGTGAAGAAGGGGAACTTCAAGAAGAACAGCAAGCCAGTTGCTGCTCAAGTGAAGAAACCCAAGTCTGGACCTAAGCCTGAAACTGAGTGCTTCTACTGCAAAGGGACTGGTCACTGCAAGCGGAACTCCCCAAGTATTTGGCAGAGAAGAAGGATGGCAAAGTGAAAGGTATATTTGATATACATGTTATTGATGTGTACCTTACTAATTCTCGCAGTAGTGCCTGGGTATTTGATACTGGTTCAGTTGCTAACATTTGCAACTCGAAGCATGGGCTACGGATTAAGCGAAGATTGGCTAAGGACGAGGTGACGATGCGCGTGGGAAATGGTTGCCAAGTCGATGTGATCGCCGTCGGCACGCTACCTCTACATCTACCTTCGGGATTAGTTTTAGACCTAAATAATTGTTATTTGGTTCCAGCGTTGAGCATGAACATTATATCTGGATCTTGTTTGATGAGAGATGATTATTCATTTAAATCAGAGAATAATGGTTGTTCTATTTATATGAGTAATATCTTTTATGGTCATGCAACCTTGATGAGTGGTCTATTTTTACTAAATCTTGATAGTAGTGATACACATATTCATAGTATTGAAGCCAAAAGATGCAGAGTTGATAATGATAGTGCAACTTATTTGTGGCTCTGCCATTTGGGTCATATTGGTGTAAAGCGCATGAAGAAACTCCATTCTGATGGACTTCTGGAATCACTTGATTATGAATCACTTGCTACTTGTGAACCATGCCTCATGGGCAAGATGACTAAAACTCTGTTCTCCGGCAATGGAGCGAGCAACAGAGTTATTGGAAATCATACATATTGATGTATGTGGTCCAATGAAGATTGAGGCTCGCGACAGATATCGTTATTTTCTCGCCTTCACACATGATTTGAGTAGATATGGGTATATCTACTTGATGAAACATAAGTCTAAAACATTTGAAAAGTTTAGAGAATTTCAGAGTGAAGTGGAAAATCATTGTAACAAGAACATTAAGTTTCTACGGTCTGATCGTGGAGGTGAATATTTGAGTTATGAGTTTGGTCTTCATATGAAACAATGCGGAATAGTTTTGCAACTCACGCCACCTGGAACACCAGAATGTAATGGTGTGTCCGAACGTCGTAACCGCACTTTATTAGATATGGTACGATCTATGATGTCTCTCACTGATTTACCGCTATCGTTTTGGGGTTATGCTTTAGAGACGGCTGCATTCACGTTAAATAGGGCACCATCAAAATCCGTTGAGACGACACCTTATGAACTGTGGTTTGGCAAGAAACCCAAGTTGTCGTTTCTTAAAGTTTGGGGCTATGATGCTTATGTGAAAAAACTTCAACCTGATAAGCTCGAACCCAAATCGGACAAATGTGTCTTCATAGGATACCCAAAAGAGACTGTTGGGTACACCTTCTATCACAGATCCGAAGGCAAGATATTCGTTGCTAAGAATGGATCCTTTTTAGTGAAGGAGTTTCTCTCGAAAGAAGTGAGTGGGAGGAAAGTAGAACTTGATGAGGTAATTGTACCTACTCCCTTATTGGAAAATAGTTCATCACTGAGATCAGTTCCAGTGATTCCCACACCAGTAAGTGAGGAAGCTAATCATGATGATCATTAAACTTCTGATCAAGTTACTACCGAACCTCGTAGGTCAACCAGAGTAAGATCCGCACTGGAGTGGTACAGTAATCCTGTTCTGGAGGTCATGTTACTTGACCATGACGAACCTATGAACTCTGAGCAAGCGATGATGAGCCCAAATTCCGCAAAATGGCTTGAGGCCCTGAAATCTGAGATGGTATCCATGTATGAGAATAAAGCATGGATTTTGGTTGACTTGCCGCAGGCCATAGAGAATAAATGGATCTTCAAGAAGAAGACTGACACTGACGGTAATGTTACTGTCTACAAAGCTTGACTTGTTGCGAAAGGTTTTTGACAAGTTCAAGGAGTTGACTACGATGAGACCTTCTCACCCGTAGCGATGCTCAAGTCCGTCCGAATCATGTTGGCAATTGCCGCATTTTATGATTATGAAATTTGGCAAATGGATGTCAAAACTGCATTCCTTAATGGATATCTTCAAGAAGAGTTGTATATGCTGAAACCAGAAGGTTTTGTCGATCCAAAAGGTGCTAACAAAGTGTGCAAGCTCCAGCAATCAATTTATGGACTGGTGCAAGCCTCTCGGAGTTGGAATATACGCTTTGATAGTGTGATCAAAGCATATGGTTTTATACAGACTTTTGGAGAAGCATGTATTTACAAGAAAGTGAGTGGGAGCTGTGTAGCATTTCTGATATTATATGTAGATGACATATTGTTGATTGGAAATGATACTAAATTTCTGGGTAGCATAAAAGGATACTTGAATAAGAATTTTTCAATGAAAGACCTCGGTGAAGCTGCTTATATATTGGGCATCAAGATCTATAGAGATAGATCAAGATGCTTAATTGGACTTTCACAAAGCACATACCTTGATATGGATCAAGTAAAGAAAAGGTTCTTGCCTGTGTTACAAGGTGTGACGTTGAGTCAAACTCAATGCCCGACCACTGCAGAAGATAGAGAGAAAATGGAAGTCATTCCCTATGCTTCAGCCATAGGTTTTATCATGTATGCAATGTTGTGTACCAGACCTAATGTGTGTCTTGCTATTAGTTTAGCAGGGAGGTACCAAAGTAATCCAGGAGTGGATCACTGGACAGTGGTTAAGAACATCCTGAAATACCTGAAAAGGACTAAGGATATGTTTCTCGTTTATGGACGTGACAAAGAGCTCGTCGTAAACGATTACGTCGATGCAAGCTTTGACACTGATCCGGTTGACTTTATGTCACAAACCGGATACGTATATTTATTAAATGGTGGAGCTGTCAGTTGGTGCAGTTCCAAGTAGAGCGTCGTGGCAGGATCTACGTGTGATGCGGAGTACATAGCTGCTTTGGAAGCAGCAAATGAGGGAGTCTGGATGAAGGAGTTCATATCCGATCTAGGTGTAATACTAGTGCATCGGGTCCAATGAAAATCTTTTGTGACAATACTGGTCCAATTGCCTTGGCAAAGGAATCCAGATTTCACAAAAGAACCAAGCACATCAAGAGACGCTTCAATTCCATCCGCGATCAAGTCAAGGAGGGAGACATAGATATTTGCAATATACATCCGGATCTGAATGTTGCAGACCCGTTGACTAAGCCTCTCTCACGAGCAAAACATGATCAACACCAACACTCCATGGGTGTTAGAATCATTACAATGTAATCTAGATTATTGACTCTAGTGCAAGCGGGAGACTGAAGGAAACATGCCCTAGAGGCAATAATAAAGTTGTTATTTATATATCCTTATATCATGATAAATGTTTATTATTCATGCTAGAATTGTATTAACCAGAAACTTAGTAAAAGTGTGGATACATAGACAAACAGAGTGTCACTAGTATGCCTCTACTTGACTAGCTTGTTGATCAAAGATGGTTAAGTTTCCTAGCCATGGACAAAGAGTTGTCATTTGATAAACGGGATCACATCATTAGAGAATGATGTGATTGACTTGACCCATCCGTTAGCTTAGCACGATGATCATTTAGTTTACTACTATTGCTTTCTCCATAACTTATACATGTTCCTATGACTATGAGATCATGCAATTCCTGAATACCGGAGGAACACTTAGTGTGCTATCAAATGTCACAACGTAACTGGGTGACTATAAAGATGCTCTACAGGTGTCTTCGATGGTGTTTGTTGAGTTGGCATAGATCGAGATTAGGATTTGTCACTCCGAGTATCGGAGAGGTATATCTGGGCCCACTCGGTAATGCACGTCACTATAAGCCTTGCAAGCAATGTGACTAATGGGTTAGTTGCGGGATGATGCATTACGGAACGAGTAAAGAGACTTGCCGGTAACGAGATTGAACTAGGTATTGAGGTACCGACGGTCGAATCTCGGGCAAGTAACATACCGATGACAAAGGGAACAACGTATGTTGTTATGCGGTTTGACCGATAAAGATCTTCGTAGATTATGTGGGAGCCAATATGAACCTCCAGGTTCCTCTATTGGTTATTGAACAGAGATGTGTCTCGATCATGTCTACGTAGTTCTTGAACCCGTAGGTTCCGCACGCTTAACGTTCGGTGATGATCAGTATTATGAGTTTATGTGTTTTGATGTACCGAAGGTAGTTCGGAGTCCCGGATATGATCACAGAGATGACAAGGAGTCTCGAAATGGTAGAGACATAAATATTGATATATTGGACGACTATATTCGGACACCAGAAGTGTTCAGGATGATTTCAGAGAAAACCAGAGTGCCGGAGGGTTACCGGAACCCCCCAGGGAATGATTGGGCCTACATGGGCCATAGGGAAGAGGGGAGGCAGCCCACAAGGGGCAGCCGCGTCCCCTCCCTATAGGGAGTCCGAATTGGACTAGGGAGGGGGCGCCCCCCTTTCCTTCTCCTCTTCCTCTTCTTTCCCTCTTTCCCATTCTCCTCCTAGTAGGACTAGGAAAGGAGGATTCCTACTCCTACTAGGAGGAGGATTCCTCCTCCCTTTGCGCGCCCCTAGGGCTGGCCGGCCTCCCCCTTGCTCCTTTATATATGGGGGCAGGGGGGACCCTAGGACACACAAGTTGATTGCTTTTAGCCGTGTGCGGTGCCCCCCTCCACCATAATCCACCTCGGTCATATCGTCGTAGTGTTTAGGCGAAGCCCTGCGTGGATAGCTTCATCATCACTGTCATCACGCCGTCGTGCCGACGAAGCTCTCCTCGACACTCAGCTGGATCAAGAGTTCGTGGGACGTCACCAAGCTGAACGTGTGCAGATCGCGGAGGTGCCGTACTTGCGATGATAGGATCGGTTAGACCGTGAAGACGTTCGACTACATCAACCGTGTTGTCATAACGCTTCCGCTTACGGTCTACGAGGGTACGTGGACAACACTCTTCCCTCTCGTTGCTATGCATCACCTAGATAGATCTTGCGTGTGCGTAGGATTTTTTTTTTGAAATTACTACGTTCCCGAGCACACCAGACTGCCACCGAGCGAACGGTGGGAAACGATCGCTGGGAGCTCCTCTCCCTGGGGAACGAGCAACACGTCGCCAAATAAGGGCGTCCATAATAAAATACCGATTTTAGACTAAGTATTCTATTCAATAGCTCACAAACACCCTCCGCGAAAATAGAATTCGGGAAGAAACATTGTGTGGAAAGAAGCAAATATGGTTACCCATGAGCTAGCAAGTTTTGGGAGATGCAATCCACTGTCGATGTAGACAGATATACTCCCCTAATATTACTCATAAGCTTTTAGCAGATGATAGGATTTAAGTTTGATTTGAGTTAATATATCTTATGAATAATGTTTGTGGAGCGTGCTTTTGTTGCGGAGATCGAATAAAAAAATACTACAACAAGATCGGTGTTGCAGAGAGACGAGCGCAATGCTACGTCTTGAGCTCGCGTTGGTTTTCCTCGAAGAGGAAGGGATGATGCAGCAGAGTAGCGTAAGTATTTCCCTCAGTTTTTGATAACCAAGGTATCAATCCAGTAGGAGCTCACGCTCAAGTCCCTCGTACCTACACAAAGCGATAGCTACTCGCAACCAACACGATTAGGGGTTGTCAAGCCCTTCACGGTCACTTACGAGAGTGAGATATGATAGATAAATATTTTTGATATAAAGATGCAAAGTAAAAATTAAAAGAAAAGTAAATAGCAAAGCAATATAAAAGTGATGGAGATTGATATGATGAGAATAGACCCGGGGGCCATAGGTTTCACTAGTGGCTTCTCTCAAGAGCATAAGTATTCTACGGTGGGTGAACAAATTACTGTTGAGCAATTGATAGAATTGTGCATAATTATGAGAATATCTAGGCATGATCATGTATATAGGCATCACGTCCATGACAAGTAGATCAAAACGATTCTGCATCTAGTACTATTACTCCACTCATCGACCGCTATCCAGCATGCATCTAGAGTATTAAGTTAAAAACAGAGTAATGCCTTAAGCAAGATGCCATGATTTAGAGACATAAATTCATGCAATATGAAATAAACCCCATCTTGTTATCCTCGATGGCAACGATACAATACGTGCCTTGCTGCCCCTTCTGTCACTGGGTAAGGACACCGCAAGATCAAACCCAAAGCTAAGCACTTCTCCCATGGCAAGAACTACCAATCTAGTTGGCCAAACCAAACAGATAATTCAAAGAGACTTGCAAAGATAACCAATCATGCATAAAAGAATTCAAAGAAGATTCAAATATTATTCATAGATAGACTTGATCATAAACCCACAATTCATCGATCTCAACAAACACACCGCAAAAATAAGATTACATCGAATAGATCTCCACGAGAGAGGGGGAGAACTTTGTATTGAGATTCAAAGAGAGAGAAGAAGCCATCTACCTACTAACTATGGACCCGAAGGTCTGAGGTAAACTACTCACACTTCATCGGAGGGGCTAGGATGATGTAGAAGCCCTCCGTGATGACGACCCTCTTCCGGCGGAGCTCCGGAACAGGCCCCAAGATGGGATCTCGTGGATACAGAAAGTTGCGATGGTGGAATTAGGGTTTTGTCTCCTGTTCTGATCGTTTGGGGGTACGTGTGTATATATAGGAGGAAGGAGTACGTCGGTGGAGCACCGAGGGGCCCATGAGGCAGGGGGCGCGCCCTAGGGGGGATGCCCCCACCCTCGTGACCACCTCTTTGATCCCTTGCAGTAGGGTCCAAGTCTCCTGGATCACGTTCGGCGAGAAAATCACGTTTCCGAAGATTTTATTCCGTTTGGACTCTGTTTGATATTCCGTTTATCCGAAACACTGAAATAGGCAAAAAAACAAAAATTCTGGGTTGGGCCTCCGGTTAATAGGTTAGTCCTAAAAATAATATAAAAGTGGAAAATAAAGCCCAATTTAGTCCAAAACAGTAGATAATATAGCATGGAGCAATCAAAAATTATAGATATGTTGGAGACGTATCAGGCATCCCCAAGCTTAATTCCTGCTCGTCCTCGAGTAGGTAAATGATAAAAAGAGAATTTTTTATGCGGAGTGCTACTTGGCATAATTTCAATGTAAATCTTCTTAATTGTGGTATGAATATTCAGATTAGAAAGATTCAAGAAAAAAATTTATATTGACATAGAAAATAATAATACTTCAAGCACACTAACAAAGCAATTATGTCTTCTTAAAATAACATGGCCAAATAAAGTTATCCCTACAAAATCATATAGTCTGGTTATGCTCCATCTTCCCCACACAAAGTATTTAAATCATGCACAACCCCGATGACAAGCCAAGCAATTGTTTCATACTCTAACTTTTTCAATCTTCACGCAATACATGAGCGTGAGCCATGGATATAGCACTATAGGTGGAATAGAATGGTGGTTGTGGAGAAGACAAAAAGGAGAAGATAGTCTCACATCGACTAGGCATATCAACGGGCTATGGAGATGCCCATCAATAGATATCAATGTGAGTGAGTAGGGATTGCCATGCAATGGATGCACTAGAGCTATAAATGTATGAAAGCTCAACAAAAGAAACTAGTGGGTGTGCATCCAACTTGCTTGCTCACGAAGACCTAGGGCAATTTGAGGAATCCCATCATTGGAATATACAAGCCAAGTTCTATAACGAAAATTCCCACTAGTATATGAAAGTGACAACATATGAGACTCTCTATATGAAGAACCTGGTGCTACTTTGAAGCACAATATATGAGACTTGCTATATCATGGTGCTACTTTGAAGCACAAGTGTGGAAAAAAGGATAGTAACATTGCCCCTTATTTTTTTTATTTTTTTGGGCCTTCTTTTTTTCCTTTGGCCTTGCTTTTTTTGGGATAATGCTCTATTGAATGATGATCATCACACTTCTATTTATTTACAACTCGATACTAAAACAAAGTATGACTCTATATGAAGGCCTCTGGCGGTGTACCGGGATATGCAATGAATCAAGAGTGACAAGTATGAAAGAATTATGAACGGTGGCTTTGCCACAAATACTATGTCAACTACATGATCATGCTAAGCAATATGACAATGATGGATGTGTCATGATGAACTAGATGGTGGAGAGTTGCATGGCAATATATCTCAGAATGGCTATGGAAATGCCATAATAGGTAGGTATGGTGGCTGTTTTGAGGAAGGTATATGGTAGGTTTATGATACCGGTGAAAGTTGCGCAGTATTAGAGAGGCTAGCAAGGGTGGAAGGGTGGGAGTGCGTATAATACATGGACTCAACATTAGTCATAAAGTACTCATATACTTATTGCAAAAATTTAGAAGTTATCAAAGCAAAGTATTACGCGCATGCTCCTAGGGGGATAGATTGGTAGGAAAAGATCATCGCTCGTCCCCGACCGCCACTCATAAGGAAGACAATCAATAAATAAATCATGCTCCGACTTCATCACATAACGGTTCACCATACGTGCATGCTACGGGAATCACAAACTTCAACACAAGTATTCTTTAAATTCACAACTACTCAACTAGCATGACTTTAATATTATCACCTCCATATCTCAAAACAATTATCATGCTTTAATCTTTTCTTAGTATTCAACACACTCAAAAGAAAGTTTCACAAATCTTGAATACCAATCATATTATTATTAGGCAAATTACCATGCTATTAAGAGACTCTCAAATTAATTTAAGTGAAGCATGAGAGATCAATAGTTTCTTTAAAACGAATCCACCACCGTGCTCTAAAAGATCTAAGTGAAGCACATAGAGCAAAATTATCTAGCTCAAAAGATATAAGTGAAGCACACAGAGCAAAATTATCTAGCTCAAAATATATAAGTGAAGCACATAGAGCAAAATTATCTAGCTCAGAAGATATAAGTGGAGCACATAGAGCAAAATTATCTAGCTCAAAATATATAAGTGAAGCACATAGAGCAAAATTATCTAGCTCAAAAGATATAAGTGAAGCACATAGACATTCTATCAAATTTTAATTCATGTATGGCTCTCTCAAAAGGTGTGTACAGCAAGGATGATTGTGGCATACTAACAAACAAAGACACAAATAATACAAGACGCTCCAAGCAAAACACATGTCATGTTGGTGAATAAAAATATAGCTCCAAGTAAATTACCGATGAAAGTGGACGAAAGAGGGGATGCCTTCCGGGGGCATCCCCAAGCTTTGACTTTTTGGTGTCCTTGGATTATCTTGGGGGTGCAATGGGCATCCCCAAGCTTAGGCTCTTGCCACTCCTTGTTCCATGATCCATCAAAAGAATTCACCCAAAACTTGAAAACTTCACAACACAAAACTCAAAATAGAAAACTCGTGAGCTCCGTTAGCGAAAGAAAACAAAAGACCACTTCAAGGTACTGTAATGAACTCATTCTTTATTTATATTGGTGTTAAACCTACTGTATTAAAAATTCTCTATGGATTATAAACTATTTTACTAGCCATAGATTAATCAAAATAAGCAAACAACACACGAAAAACAGAATTTGTCAAAAACAGAACAGTCTGTAGTAATCTGTAGCTAGCGCAAGATCTGGAACCTCAAAGATTCTAAAATAAATTGCTGGACGTGAGGAATGTATATATTAATCATCTTCAAAAAGAATTAACTAAATATAACTTTTCAAATAAAAACGACAGCAGTTCTCGTGAGCGCTAAAGTTTCTGTTTTTTACAGCAAGTTCAACAAGACTTTTCCCAAGTCTTCCCAACGGTTCTACTTGGCACAAACACTAATTAAACACAAAAAACACAACCAAAAAAAAGGCTAAATAATTTATTTATTACTAAACAGGAGCAAAAAGCAAGGAATAAAAATAAAATTGGGTTGCCTCCCAACAAGCGCTATCGTTTAACGCCCCTAGCTAGGCATAACGAGCAAGAATAGATCTAGGTATTGCCATACTAATAAGATAGATTGGTGAAACTCATTTCATATTCTCTACATTCGGCAGCAAATTTTCTTTGAGTCAAGCAAAAGTAATCAAAAGGACTAAATTTAACGGGACAAAATTCCCCAAGATCAACCTTGGGAGGTATAGGTTCCTCCTTGGGTCCTTCATAATACACAACTAATTCATCATTATAAGCATTCTTTGGACAGAACTTCTTGAGCCTATATTCAAGAGAATATCCTAGTTCATTATTTCCAATAGCCAAATCATCATTAAGTTCAGAAATTCTATCAACTAAAACATTGGTAGGAACCTTTCTTCTAAGATTTTCATTAAAAGCAACATAGTCTAGAGATTGAAAACGCATTATTTCTTCTTGATCAAAGAGGATAGCCTCTATGGGAGGACGGCAAGCGTCCATCCTATAATGCGCAAAGATTTCTTTGGCTTCTCTTATTATGAATCTAAACTCATGAGCCAAAAAGATAGTAGCGGCATGCTTAACAGAAGAATGCTCAATATTAGAAAATTCCAGAAAAATTCTTTGTATAGAAGGATGCATGTGCATGAATTGTCTTTCAAGTTCAACTACAAGCATGGCAATAGCGTCCGCAAGACTACTAGTTCTGTGAAGGATAGAACTACCCATAGAAGGTAAAGCACCGACACAAGTAAAGAAATCTTGAATAACTCATTTTCCAATAATATTACCACTATCAACACGGAATTTTTTTTGTATGAAAGATGTTAGGTTCTTTAGCAGGAGTATCAGGATCTTCCATGATATTGTTATCGCCCAAATTGGCGATAACTTCCCCAGTTTCAGACATAACGACAAGCAGGCAAACAAACTAACACACAAGCAAACAAAAAGCAAGCGGACAAAAGAGGCAAACAGAGAGGGAGGATGGAGAGAGAGAGGGCAAATAAAACGGCAAGGGTGAATTGGGGGGAGAGGAAAATGAGAGGCAAATGACAAATAATGTAATGCGAGAGATAGGGATTGTCATGGGTACTTGGTATATGACTTTTTGCGTAGACTCCCCGGCAACGGCGCCAGAAATCCTTCTTGCTACGTCTTGAGCTCGCGTTGGTTTTCCTGAAGAGGAAGGGATGATGCAGCAGAGTAACGTAAGTATTTCCCTCAGTTTTTGAGAACCAAGGTATCAATCCAGTAGGAGCCCACGCTCAAGTCCCTCGTACCTGCACAAAGCGATAGCTACTCGCAACCAACGCGATTAGGGGTTGTCAAGCCCTTCACGGTCACTTACGAGAGTGAGATCTGATAGATCAAATATTTTTGGTATTTTTGATATAAAGATGCAAAGTAAAAAGTAAAAGAAAAGTAAATAGCAAAGCAATATAAAAGTGATGGAGATTGATATGATGAGAATAGACCCGGGGGCCATAGGTTTCACTAGTGGCTTCTCTCAAGAGCATAAGTATTCTACGGTGGGTGAACAAATTACTGTTGAGCAATTGATAGAATTGTGCATAATTATGAGAATATCTAGGCATGAGGCATCACGTCCGTGACAAGTAGGTCGAAACGATTCTGCATCTACTACTATTACTCCACTCATCGACCGCTATCCAGCATGCATCTAGAGTATTAAGTTAAAAACAGAGTAACGCCTTAAGCAAGATGACATGATTTAGAGACATAAATTCATGCAATATGAAATAAACCCCATCTTGTTATCCTCGATGGCAACGATACAATACGTGCCTTGCTGCCCCTTCTGTCACTGGGTAAGGACACCGCAAGATCGAACCCAAAGCTAAGCACTTCTCCCATGGCAAGAACTACCAATCTAGTTGGCCAAACCAAACAGATAATTTGAAGAGACTTGCAAAGATAATCAATCATGCATAAAAGAATTCAGAGAAGATTCAAATATTATTCATAGATAGACTTGATCATAAACCCACAATTCATCGGTCTCAACAAACACACCGCAAAAAGAAGATTACATCGAATAGATCTCCACGAGAGAGGGGGAGAACTTTGTATTGAGATTCAAAGAGAGAGAAGAAGCCATCTAGCTACTAACTATGGACCCGAAGGTCTGAGGTAAACTACTCACACTTCATCGGAGGGGCTATGATGATGTAGAAGCCCTCCGTGATGATGGCCCTCTTCCGGCGGAGCTCCGGAACAGGCCCCAAGATGGGATCTCGTGGATAAAGAAAGTTGCGGCGGTGGAATTAGGGTTTTGGCTCATGTTCTTATCGTTTGGGGGTACGTGTGTATATATAGGAGGAAGGAGTACGTCGGTGGAGCACCGAGGGGTCCACGAGGCAGGGGGCGCGCCCTAGGGGGGCACCCCCACCCTCGTGATCACCTCTTTGACCCCTTGCAGTAGGGTCCAAGTCTCCTGGATCACGTTCGGCGAGAAAATCACGTTTCCGAAGATTTTATTCCGTTTGGACTCTGTTTCATATTATGTTTATCGGAAACACTGAAATAGGCAAAAAAACAGCAATTCTAGGTTGGGCCTCTGGTTAATAGGTTAGTCCTAAAAATAATATAAAAGTGGAAAATAAAGCCCAATATAGTCCAAAACAGTAGATAATATAGCATGGAGCAATAAAAAATTATAGATACATTGAAGACGTATCACGCAACACTGAGCTTTGTAGCAAGATGTGATGGTTATTTCTGCATTCATCCTGCCTCTATTCGACGGTTTGGGAGGCAGTCGATGTTTTCTAGCAAAATTGGTCGGCCGGCGCGTAGCACCCCTCATAAAAATTGCTTTTAAAAGTAAATCAATTTTTATTTAAGCATCTCTGCTATAGAAACAAACACCGATGCCTACAAAATCGGTTCCTTTTCACTAGCATTTTGTTCAAGCACATAGTTTTATATATGCATAATGTGAGGTGCTTAGAGAGGTACTCGTAAAAATAAATTATTTTTTCACTTTGAACTTTACTTTGATACAACCCCCTAGAAAAGTTTACAGATTTCAATGCATATTAAAGATAGAGATCACAAGCTACCCCTTTCAATTAAAAGGGTAATATAGTCTTTTGTACCTAAATCAGTCTATTTAATATACTTGATGTGCATGCTAATATAGTGAGCCTTTTTAAATAACTTCAAGATTCGTGTAAACTTTTAGCTCTTTCACTTAAGCTTCGGTGCTTGTTTTTCATTATATAGGTGCCTAATTAAGCCTTTGTGTTACACAAATATGCATTGATTTTTTTTATTGTTTTCATAAGCACATTGCATTGTATATGCCCTTGGAGACCTGTCAACGAGCTTTCTGAGATCACTATGTGCCTCTTTGGATTGCATGAAAAACGTAGGAACAATGCAGACATACGATTGAGAGTTCCTGTAGTTACAAAACACGAGAATTTCATATGAGATGTCTTTATATAGTGCATAGGAGAAAACACGAGAATTTGACGTTTGTGGCCGTCTGATCCATCGTCCAACGCTTCAAATCACGTCGCCGTGCCCCATCCAGTCCGGGCACCTTAAATGGGCCACGAGACGATTTCCCCATCTTCTCATTAGTGGGCCCTGGTGCATGCCACTTGGTCCGCGAACTCGGCCCATCTCTGTGTTTCTCCTCTCGGCTTTGTTTGTTCTCTTGTTCCTTTTTCTCAAAAAAAAATCGTTCTCTTGTTCCTTTGAGGCCACTACGACTCTTCTCGCTCGCCCACGATCGTGCGCTCCCCGATTGCTGGGTCTAGGAGATGGTCGGTGGGGCGTTCCACGCCATCGGCCGGGCTCCCACGTCGCCAGCATCCCCTGGTATCCCGTCACCAATAGTGTTTCTGTGCAAGGAGATGTTTCTTGTCTTTTTTTAAAATGAAAGATAGATGTCGCTCTACCTTATATATTTCAAAACAGGCTGAAGCCTGAGGACCGAGAGGTCAATTACATGACACTTATGTTAAACACCATGGTGCCTTGGCTATAAGCTGCCAAGAGAAACAAGGAAGACGGAGAAGAAGTGAAGTTTCTTGTTCATTCGGATCTAGCATATCATGTTAGAATTTTAGGGTTTTGCGGTCTATCCCCTAATTCCTCTACGCTTATCCGTGGTGCCGCTCACATTTTTCATATCTGAGGCTAGAGGGTAGGGACCTTCTTATACTGTCTTTTCAAAGAGTCCACCTGTTATACACATATAAGATTCCTAGTTTTTTTCACTAGTTTCCGGGATAGAGTCCAGATCAAATTACCAACCACGATCATATTTGTCTGTTAACGAATTCTACCCGTTATGTCCCCGGAGCACGCGCTTGTGAGCAACGCGTCATAATAGAGTGTAAATTCCTCTAATCATGTAGATCAACATTAGGGCTGTAATCTAACTATACGATCTAGCTCCTTCCGATTATCACCGTACCCGGGTAGTCTTTCCAATATAAATCTCATATTGTATTCCACTAATAATCGACCAGCTTCCTTAAGCATATAACTTAAGTATGTTCCAACAAGTGATAATTCCATGATAATCATGTAAAGTAATTCCATGCATAAATACATGTATAATTCCATAATGAGGTAATCTGAATATTATTAACTCCTGGTAATTTGAATATAGTTGCAGGACACATAATTCCAACATCTCCCACTTGTCCAAAACAATCATCCAAATATTCGTAAACCCATAGTCTTAACATGCTTACCAAATACCTCCTGACTAAGAGGCTTAGTCAAGGGATCAACAATCATATTAGCACTTTGTTGAAAGTCCAAAGAAATATATAGTGATACCTTCCCTCAGTATGTTTCCTTGTTGTGACACTTAAGATCACTAGAGACCTTAGTTTCCTCCTAATTATTCCAGCATAGATGTCCTTGGCGCCTCGATTATTATTTTCTAGAGTGTAATTCCACCTTTATAGGCACCTTAAGTATTTTGTTTCCTCGAGTGAAATTCCGCATCAATTATTTTCCATCACATATATGATAATATGATTAATTCCACATTGAGTTAAGTATAAGATAACCATGTTCAATAAAATTTTGAAACCACATAAATATCGAATCCAATTAGTAAATGAAGTTCCATAATTAACCATGCGTTGAAAGAAATTCCTGACTTCGGTCAGTGAACCTGCACCATATTAGTACTACAATTTTTTTTTGAATATGCATACCTGGACTTATTTCTCATCTTGTAGATAGAGTGATAGTTTCCTCAATGTGTTTAACTTCAATATAAATTACAGAACAAGTGACATGTAGTGATGCACTTTCCACAATCTTATATGATGTGTGAAATTTCCTTAGCTGCCCGTCTTTCATTCCACTGCTTGAATGCAACATAAATTACGGTAGCTAAGGTATGATAATATAATGAAGATACATACGAATTCCAGTACCATTTATTAGTCTATTTTCCTTAGGAGTTCAAATATAATTCCTCACCGAGTATGATTCCCCTTTATCAAAGGTATTTTAACTGATTTGCAATTTTCCATAGAGAAACACTTCAAAATATCACCTATGTATTTCCACTCGTAAAACATAGGATGTTTCAAATGTTCCTTTCATATGAAAGTTAAAAGATGACCAAGCTTTCACTTCCATCAATGTGACTTTATCATTGCAAACAACAAAACAATATTAACATATACAATAATAATGCAAAATACTTTACACTTACGTTTGTAGATGACCGCCTTGCTCCATTTAGAAAAACCATATGACCTACTATTCCATTGATGTGAAGCTTGTTATAAGACCATACATTAATATACTCAATTAGCAAACCATGTCTTTAGTTCCTCTTTCCCAAAATTTCAGGAGAGAGAGTTTCCACAAAGTATATTTCCCTCTGTGGGAATAAGTGAATAACAAGAGTGACATTATAATATTCCAGTGAGCCAAATATCCTTAAAAAATCACTTCCAGACAATAGGCTTGCGGTTATTTGGTATGATATTAAGTCCCCAAACTATGATCTTCCTCATTTGAGTTTATTCCTTCCCGCAATTCTTCCACACATAGTTGACATTGATGAACAAACCTTCGTAAGAGAATTTAGTGAATCCTCTAAATTTAGAGTGACTTCGCCTAAAAACATATAACAATTGTCAAGAGATGACATTCCAAGTTAATTCCTCTCACTTATCCTAAGCATGTTAGTCTCGGGAGTTTCACTTGTAGTTTCCTTTGTAGTAAAGGTTATACTATACTATGATTGTCAATAATTCCACCCTTGATCATAAAAAATGATTGTGTTCCTACTTTCCACCAGTATTCCTTTTCCAGATAACTAAGGAAACACCCTTTGATCCACCAGAATAACCATGAAAAAATATATTCCTGGTGTGAGCTTTGTAATAACTGAGAATTTCATGCCAAAATAGAAGATTTCCTTCTAGTCAAGTGATTGTACTAGATGGAGAATGATATCAACAAATGACAGTATGCAATGCTTCTTTCCAAGGAAACAAGGGAGTGCACAAGACATTCAATTCCTCCATTCAATTGCGAAGTGTAAGGTATATTACAATGGTGAATAGTTCCATGCTCTCTACATAAAAGCGATATATTCCTGAAGTGTACTTCCCCCAACAATCAGTTGTTAAAACTATGATATTATTTAATCAACTGATTTTCCACTTTAGTATAATATGTGACTAGCACAATAAAACCTTTTGACTTGTATAATAAAAGATAAACATAACCATATAAAAGTGTAATCATCGAAGAGTGAGATGAAATAAATAATCTGACATCTAGTGGGGATGTCAAAAAAACCATAAGTATATCAAAAAGAAACGATGTGAAGCCTTTTCATCTCCTTCCACCTTAATAAACAAGGTGTATTAAAAAAACTCATATATGCTTCACATGTACCATAGTCCTCCCACTAAAGTTTAAAATTCTAGAATCAATAAGCCTCTTGATCCAGTTCTAAGACATGTGACCAAGTCGTTGATGATGTAGATAATAAGATTCCAAGCATGTGTTCCCACTGTCAATATTCCACCATATGGAGTAATCTTTTCCAAATATAAACAATTTGGTTTGCCAACTTCCAATGGAGATCAAGAAAGATAGATCATTGTGTGAAAATCCAAAATGCACTAAGTTAACCATTGAGCAATATTTCCACTCTTCCTTTTCCAAATAGTATGTCATAATCAATAGATTCCAAGATAGACAAATAAATCAAGTACCTTCTCACTAAAGTTGCACAGAGTGTCCTATAACATTAATAGTTTTCCTCCACAAGGGAGTTTAATGGCAAAATTTCCAATTCCAAAGTGTAGCAGATTTAGCAGCAATTGACAAAGCACATAAATGTTATAATTTCCTTTGAAATTGTCTGTACGCCAATAAAATTGCTATTGTATTCCAGCAATAATACATGGCCCCAATCCAACTACTTGAAAAAATAGCCCCAAATAAATAAATATAGTGCAAATATTATCATTAAACATACTGACAGATGAAGAGCAAGTTTCCTTGTCCACAGAGTGGTTTCTACCTTCCTCCATAAATAAGTGATGTTCCATAATAGACACTTCCTCTTAGCCAATTCTATTGAAATATTGTATCTTCGTTTTCAAGGTGTAGTCAACCATAATTGACCAAATCATTCCCTCAAAAGAGTTTTATGTCTTCCTCCATAGACAAAATAGTATCCCATATTGCATAGATTGAATGACCACTCATGGTGACAAGTGTATATAGAATTATTTCAAACAACTTGGCGTACAGTTTAGGACAACAATGAGTTGCACTTCCTAAATAAACAAAACCCGTGAGACATGTTCCACCAAGAATGTATTCTAGATTGCAAATAATTAATTTCCATACAATCTGTACTCTCATATTGAGCAGGCAAAGAACAACCTGAAATCTTAAAAGTGCACGCGCACTTTTTCATAGAAACGGGCGGCAGGCTTGTTACTCACATGTGTATCTTCTTTTGTCAGCTAGTGAATGTTTTTTGTTAGCATTAAATGCGTACAGACTAGTCTGAGAAATATATTCACGCATATTTATTTTGGCCTCGTAATTTTTTTAAAAGTCATATCTTTTAAACCACACATCGGAATTCAGATCCGTTTTCATTGTTGGATTCATCGCGACGAAATCTTCGAAACTAGATCCCGCATGGGTATGTTTCGACGAAATTTTTTTGATACCAACTTTGGTGCTATATGATGCAACTAAAGTACTGCATTGTGAAACTTTTTTTAAACCAACTTTACTACTACATGGCTTGTAATTTAGTCTACATATTGATGTTTAGTTGGCTTATAATGTAGTCTAGTTACACACACATTGATGTTTATTTACCAGAAGAACTAGTTGCACACATGTATGCTCAGTTGGTTTGTAATTTAGTCTAGTTGCACACATATCAATGCTTAGTTAGCAGGACACTAGTTGCACACACATATGTGCAATTGACGCGGCAATGTAGTCTAGTTACACATACATTGATATTAAGTTGGCAGAACTAGTTACACACATATATGCTCAGTTGGCACGGCAATGTAATCTAGTTACATATACATTAATGTTTAGTTGGCACGACTATTGGCACACACATATGCTCAGTTGGCGTGACAATGTAGTCTAGTTGCACACATATTGATATTTAGTTGGCAGAAGGACTATTGGCACACACATATACTCAGTTGACGCGGCATGTAGTCTAGTTGCACACATATTGATGTTTAGTTGGCAGGAAGACTAGTTCGTCGAAACACCCCATGTGGGATCTACTTTTGAAGAGCACGCCGCGAGGGTTTCAACGGTGAAAACATATTTGAATTTTGACACGCAGAATGAAAGTTATGCTTTTTAAAATTTTAAAATTACAAAACAAATGCGAACAAACACATGCACATGCATATGCATGCACAAGAGGAGATACACATGCTGGCATTTAATATGTAAAAGGAAAAATGACTATTAGAATGACTATCCTAATTAAAAGGGAAGACAATAAATTACTTAAAGTGGCGGGCCGCTGGCTAAGCATCCAGATGGCCGTGCGCTGGCTAGACATGTCCAAAGAACAATTATATATCTCCTTTTCCTTAGGAATGACATTTTAAGTTTTGCCTTTCCGGTTTGTTTTTGTACACAATGTGATCGATATTATCCAAAAACTGATTTTGTCTTTTTCCAAACCGTTTTAATATTTGCATGTAATCTGCAATACTAAGAAACTCAGAAAACATACTGTCTCATGGAATTGTGAGAAAAGGATTACCGTTCTTCCTGCACAACTTCCTCCATCACGCACCAAAATAATAATAATGATCAATCTGCTTTTGGATTTACTACTATTCCAGATCAATCGAGACCTGACGGGTTTGTTCCTGCATGCAAGCGTGCAGTGTGCTTAATTTTCTTCCTTCGGTATTGTATCACTGTAATCCAGCCTTCCTCGATTCACGTGAGTGCAGTAATAAAATAATTCTGATGATCGTGTGTTGCTTGTGTTAAAGTACCACTACTCCTCACGGTTGGTCTGCTTCGAGTTGTAGTAGATGTAATGTAATGGCAACAGCTAATCGCCCAATGCCTCCGGACCTGGACCTTTATGTTTCTTCAATCGGCGGGGAAAAGAGCGTGCTGATGCCTTGCAGTCGTTCGATCCACGTTTAGTACCACCGCGTTGTACACGGAGGCGCATAGCAGCAGAAAGTTTCTGTCGGTGGCGGGATCACCACGGTTGATCGCAGCGGAGATGTGGGGTGACGAGTCCGCATGATTCACGGGCATGCAATACGTAGAACCAGTCCTCGATCCGTGCGCCCAAAGGAAAAAAACGCTTTTCCGGATCAATCGAACGCAGCCTCCAACAACAAAGAGCACGCCGGGTTCTGCCGCAGCTAGCACCTGTTTGAAGCGACACAGGAAGAAGCGGCATATCCGGCACTTCACGCACACGGAGAAAGAGCGCGCGAGGCACAGCGGGTAGTATTTGGACGGCGGTGACCACTACGGCAGAGTTGCATGGTGGACGACCCTTCAACCTAGCTCGATGTCAATGTTAGAATTTTAGGGTTTTACGGTCTATCCCTAATTCCTCTGCGCTTATCCGTATGCCGCTCATAATTCACATATCTGAGACTAGGGGGTAGGAATCTTTTTATATTGTCTTTTTAAAGAGTCCACCTCTTATTCAGATATAAGATTCCTAGTTTTTTTCACTAGTTTCCGGGATAGAGTCCAGATCAAATTATCAACCACGATCATATTTGTCTGTTAACGGATTCTATCCATTATGTTCCCGGAGCACGCGCTTGTGAGCAACGCGTCATAGTAGAGTGTAAATTCCTCTAATCATGTAGATCAACATTAGGGCTGTAATCTAACTATACGATCTAGCTCCTTCCGGTTATCACTGTACCCGGGTAGTCTTTCCAATATAAATCACATATTGTATTTCACTAATAATCGACCAGCTTCCTTAAGCATATAACTTAAGTATGTTCCAACAAATGATAATTCCATGATAATCATGTAAAGTAATTCCATGCATAAATACATGTATAATTCCATAATGAGGTAACCGAATTTTTTTTAACTCCTGGTAATTTGAATATAGTTACAGGACACATAATTCCAACATATCAATCTCATCCATCTCGTTGCATATTATAGATCATCAACTCATCTACATTAGCCGGGTGACTGATGAAATATCACTTTACATCCTATCTTTTCCGGTAATTTTTTTATGCATTCTATCCTTTCTGTGCAAGCCGAAGAAATAAGGAAACACTATCCTTCAGCCGGCGGATGCACGCGCGAGCGTCCGCCGCTTGCGTAGTCGTCAGATCAAATCTGATCAAGCGGCCACGCTGGCCACAAGTCGATCCCGTGTAGCCAATTTTATTCTTGCAATAAGGGTCATGTTTCAGTAGATTTCTGCAACACATGATTAGTTGCAGAAAGAAAGAAAAAACGATTCGGTGGTGAAGTTTTTTTTTCCTACAATTGGGGTCTTGTTTCGAAAGATTTCTGCAACATATCTTTTGTTTCAGAAAGAAGAGAAATGTTTCGATTGTGAAGGTTTTTTTTTCTGCAACAAGGGCCTTGTTTCAGAAACATAGCCCGAGTTGCAGCTCCAGAGGAGCGCCCGACATTAGAGAGTGAGTAGTCAAACATTGCAACATAAGGCATGTTTCAGAAATATAGCTCCGGTTGCAGAAAATGTCGAAGAAGCGTCGGGCGTGGGAGGTCGCCGCCGTCATGCTGGATTGGAGCTAGCAGCTGCTCGCAAGGCTGAGACGGAGGAGGAGCAGCCCCAAGTTCGGGGAGCACGGCAAGGACTAGTTCCCCCCGCGCGCCGACGGCAGCGATTTTGCGATCGTGGGGACTGGCGCCGCGTTGGGCGCAGTTGTGTCAGGATGGCGGACAGGGGAATCTGTTTTCGAAACTGAGCGGTTGTTGCAGGAAGTAAAAAAATGGTCGCGCACGCGGTGGTTAGGTCCGACGGCTGTCAGAGCGCTGACCCAACGAAACTCCATGCGACGGATGTTTCTAATACCTCTTTTATGGTCTTTTTTCCCTTGAGCGAGAGCTTCCCTGAGGGCTGAGGCGCTGCCTGCTGTTGATCAGCCGCCCCTGCGAACCACACGGTGATTTATGGTTTATCCACCCCACCCCGTCCAGCGAGGGACGCTCTTCCATTCCGTTCAATCCCCTTGTCACATCTGCTCTAACTGCAGCCTTTGATTCTGAACTAGCACTTCAATGAGGAACTATATCCTCAAAGATTTATAGAAAAAAAAGAACAGGTCGACTGGCCCCATGATATCAGTCGACGGGCGACGATGTTCATGCGCGACAGTCATTTTATTTTGCGTGGCCGCGCGTCGGCGGATTCCCAGCCAACTCGCCCAACACACATCATCATCCATCGTTGCTGCCTAGTTTTTGTACACATTCGATCTATCTCCAGCTTGCTAATTTGTACTATCGTTCAACAATTAATCAATTTTGATCAGTTCGTTAAGAACAGGAGCCTGACCTGACAACAGGACTACACGACACGAGTGAATGAATTATGTAAAAGGGAGCATGCAAGCAACTACACAGGCAAAGAGTGACATGGAGCGAAAAAGCGACGCAAAAGAAAAGCTTCCAGGCCAATGAATGGACGAGGAGATCTCATTCCTTGTCCCTGAGACGGGGGCACATGAACATATCGCATTCGGGCGTCCTTTCGTGCTTTGCACCGAATCTTTCTCTTGCACCTATGCAAAGAGTGTAACCGCAAAAGTCAGGCATGCCCTGTGACTCCTTATTGTTTCTAGTTTCATTTTGTTTCTTGTTCGCGATAGTTGGCAAAGAAATGCCAGAAACGGGCAAGCCACCAAGATTTCAGCATGTGAAACCCATACATGATTCACTAATGGATCTGAGAACTTGTTATCTCCGGGTCATGATTCTTCTCATCGTTGAGATCGATGCGCTTGGGCGAAGTCAGTGGCCGTCGTGAATGCGCCTTGTTGAGCGTAGTTTATATATTAGATGGAAAGGGAATAATTGGTTGGATTGGGATCTAGCTGCTACGAAAACCGACTTTTTGTTGCAGTATTGGCTGAGCAATATCACCGAGCTGAAGAACTTCACACCTAGCACTTTGCTTGGCAATGGAAGTGTTATGGCCGGTTTAGCTAGGCCCACCGGGCGATCTTAGCCCACAAGTTATCTTAGATTAATTCTTATATAAGTTATCTATATTATAAATATAGGTTGTAAGATTTTTTTTGAAATCAAGCAATAAGAAGATTATTATCTCTATTGCCCGCTCCCAGAGGAGCCGGAACCCTAGCCGCCTTTAACCCTAGCCGCCGCCGCCATCTCCCTCCTCTTCCGCGACGGCGCCCAACCGCCGGCGCGGCCGCTCATCGCCTCGCCCAGCTCCCTCCTTCCCCTACTGCTTACGTCCCAGGCCTGATAGGGTACAAGTTCCTACCAATTTGGTAATCAGAGACCAAGTTCCGATCATGTCGCTGCCACCAACACCGTCGGCGCTTTCCAGCGGATCCACCGCGCGGATGACGACGGCGCCGTCCCTCACCGCGCTGATGCTGCCGGCGCCGTCCCTCACCGCGCCGACGACGTCCGCCGCCGGATCAACCACGCTGGCGGGGCCCGTCTCCACCGTGACCCCGGTCGCGTCGTCCTTCACAATTCCTCCCGCGCCACCGCCGTCCGCCGTCTTCACACCGGAGCAGGTCACGGCCACCCCGTGGGACCTCGTCACCGCCGTCCAGAGCCTCTACTTGCAACAGCAGCAGTACGCGGCCGGGCCCTACATGCCCCTGCCGACGGCGCTCCCTGCCACCTACGACCACACACCGTGGCCGCCCCAGGGCGTCTCTCCATACGGTGTGCCCCTCTGGCCCTTGGCGCCGACGTCGTCCTCGGGCCCCTGGCCGCTACAGCAGATGCCGCAGGCGGTGGCCACCGGACCGCTGCAGCCGTTCTCCACGCCGACCTGCACCGGGCAGCCCCTGCTGCCGTTTCCAGCGGGACACCCCGGCGGGACTACGCCGGCCGCGGCCCCTCTGTGGTACTTGCAGCCACCCCCTCCCGCGGCCACCGACGCCCCCGCCCACCCCCCGCCACCGACGCTCCAACCACCGGCACCGCCCCTGCCTAGGTCGGGGGCACCCTCCCCGTCGCCACTTCCAGCATAGGCGGCTGGGTCTTCGCCATCGCCGGTCTACACCACGGCTCTGGAGCAGCCAACCCCATTTCCGCAGTTCGGCGGGCCATCCAGCTCCGCGGGTCCCTACCCGGAGTACTCCGACCAGGCGCCTCCCGCCTCGCTGCTCCACACCTCTAAGCCTGCTCGACACGGCGCTCCGACCCAGACACCGCCACGGTTCGCCAAGATCGACTTCGCCACCTATGACGGCACGGAGGGCCCCCTCAACTGGCTCAACCAGTGCGACCAGTTCTTTCGCGGGCGACGCACCCTCGCATCGGAGCGTACCTGGCTCGCCTCGTATCACCTCCGCGACGCGGCACAGACCTGGTATTACGCCCTCGAGCAGGACGAGGGCGCCATGTGTCACGACCGGTTTTCCAATAAAAATATTTATTGACAAACCAGTCTTTTGAGTCCAGTATGAGAGAAATCCTCCTCACTGGTAGACAATTTCTTGATACAATAAGCCAGTAGCATGAAATATATTACAGGGTTGAACTGCGGTCGCTCAACCAAATTATTACAAGCACGCCAATAATCATACATAATGGCGGACAGGACACAGTGGTGTGGAGACATACTACTGACTCATGGATAGGTTGGTGGTGGAAAAGCACAGCGGGAAGGGAAATACAAGACTCTAAGCATATCAATTCATCGAACGTCGAGGTGAGGCTCGATAAATTTATTTGGTAGCGGAAGCGGATATAAAACAGTGACCAAGTCCAGGGTCGCACGAGACTGACTGGGACTCCTCTAAGTGTCGGACTCGCTATCGAACTCTTCATCCATGAGATCGCCTTCGTCAGCATCTGGCCAAATCAACAAGCCAGTGAGTACTTTAAAAGTACTCGCAAGACAGTTCGGACGTAAGATATAACAAATGCGTGCATGGATGCAACATGATTAATTCCTTAATGCACAATAAATAAAATTGGCATAACGGGGTAATTAAAAAGGGAAACGGCGGTAGTCCGCCTGAAATCCCACAGAGCATAAATAAAGACCGATCGGGTGTCTGAAACGACGCCTCGAAAGGTGAACAAATAAAAATAAGGAAAATGATGCCACAATCGGGCATCTTAGCGACACCACATAAAGGGCTTTAAAAGAAATACCACACTCGGGCGTCTGAGCGACGCCACATAAAGGGCTTTAAAAAAAATGCCACAGTCGGACGTCTGAACGACATCGCAGAAAGGGCTTTAAAAGAAATGCCACAGTCGGACGTCTGAGCGACATCGCAGAAAGGGCTTTAAAAGAAATGCCACAGTCGGACGTCTGAGCGACATCGCAGAAAGGGCTTTAAAAGAAATGCCACAGTCGGACGTCTGAGCGACATCGCAGAAAGGGCTTTAAATTCACCAGTAAATAATACTCATAATAAACATTCAATCCATGAGAATAAACGGGTTAGTCCATCCACGGGGATAATCATTCAACCGGACTTAGCACTCATGCGATTCACCGGAGTCTCTGTCATCAAAGCTGACAATTGATTAGGATAAGATGGAACGAAACTTGACATGGAAGAGATGATTTGGAGGAATATATGACTCTGCAGAGTTTGTACAAAATTTTTCCCACAGCCAACGGATTACCGTAGTCACGAAGGACTAGTTCCGTTTATGGTATTTCGGAAGAAAACACAGCTAACCGGTACACACCCATCCTACCTCTCGATGCTAGGAATCACCCTAGTCATCGTCCAAGAAAAACTTTTGAGACGGGGAGATCACAATCTCGAATAGCATGGGATCAAATTTATATACGCGCGCTCTAAGGGGTGCCCCCCTCTCGGTCCCAACCGGAAACACCCATGCCCCCTGACCGGATGACTGGCTTTAATCCAGGGCCATGGAACCATCATCACGGCCTCTCCTCTTTGGTGTGTACCATGAAAGCGGTTTGCAACTTACTAAACCATATTTCTTGCGGAAAACATGTGGTAGTAAAAGAAAGGAAATGATAGGTACTGGACCGATATGGTTTGACACTGAAGTCACATAGTCTGACGTAAGACTGGCATGCTACAACACTGCCGTCGTACCCATCCTCATGCCAACACATGGCCATTCATATTCACATACATCCACGTATGGATCATTGAACTCACTCACCTTATTATCACATGAAATAACGTTCATCGGAATGCTCACCAACATGCCATGAAACTAACTAAATGCAAAACATGCCAAGACACTCATCATATCAAAAGTTCAAACATGCTTGCCTGGTTCAGAGTAGTCGGAGCCTAGCTCGGTGAAGTTCGCGGCTCCGTCACCTCCTTCGGTATCTACGGTTTAAAGAAAATATATGCGCTAACGTAAATACCAAGGAGAGCACAGAAGGTAAACCAAATATTTTTCAAATAAATCTGATAAAAAACTAGACAAAATTTTAAAGAGAACAGAAAAAGAATCAATCAAAAATACTTTTCTGATTAAAAGTTATAAGGGTTTTTGTCCAGGGACTTATCTGTAATGAAACAGAAGATTTCCAGGGGCTAGTTTATAAAAACAGAAAACGCTTCGGTAGCGACTACGCCAGCCCGAAGAGAAAACGCATTCTGCCCGAAGGCGTTTTCAGATAACGCTTCGTTTAGAAAGGACAGAGAGGCTGACAGCAGGTCCCACTTGTCATGTTTAAATTTCAAATGGGAGGGACGAGGCTCGTCGGCGCCCGAGAGCTGCTGTGGTCGCCGGCGGCGATCCACGGCGAGGCATGGGGATCAGAGGTTACCAATGTGCTCACCGTGTCCTTCCGCAACGGTGGGTGGTGGTGTTGGTCGCCGGTGAGCACCACGTCGACGGCGGTCTCAACTCCGGCGGACGGCGGTCCGGGCGTGGATGGAGCTCGTCGGAGAGGGCTGCAAAGATTAAATTGAGGTGGGGGTTAGACTACTGGGTGCAAGAGAGGGCTACGGACGAGGTTTGGGCGCCGGAGGTGGCCTCACCGAAGTGAATCGAGCTGGAGGCCGAGGCGGATCGGGGCGGCCGGAGCTGGGGAAGGAGACCTCCTCGAGGTCCCCCTAGTGGCCTGGCGGGGCTTTGGTGAGGAGTGGTGATGCAGCGTGCACGAGGGTGAGCTCGGGGCCCCTTTTTATAGGCGGCCCGAGGCGGTTGCCGTGAACGGAGATTTCCGGCGAGCGATTACGGTGGTGCAGTGCTCGGTCGGGGTGGTTAGGGAGTCGAGCGTCATCACGGAGGTTCAATGGTTCCGTTTTAGTGCTAAACTGGCCGGGGTTTGGGTGTTTGGGTCGAGCTTGACGGAACGGGGCGGCGCGGGCCCGTCGGCGGCAGAGAGCGCGCTCCGTGCGTGCTGCGCCACGGCGACGGTGCCGCATGCGTGCGCTGGCACGGAGACGGCCACGCGGAGCTACCAGAGGATTTGGGCGGCGCCGAACGGCGTTGCGCCGCCGTTCTCCTCCCTGTCGGCCGTTACGGGGAGCCGGCCGCCGCAAGACACGCCGGCGCAGGCGGGCCAGGGCGCCACCGACGCCAGGGTCGCGCCAAGTGCACGTGTGAAGCTTCGGACAAGCAAGCGAGGCCGCGAGCAACGTGCCAAGTGCACTGTGGCTGCGTGACTGAGACTGTCGAAACTGAAAACTGAATTTCTGAAAGTGTAAGGAAAACAGTGCATGCTAGGTGTTCGACAGAATGATCCAGGCATGTAGGGATTTTTCCTTGAGCTGATTTTTGGTGGAGTGGCTTCTCATTGCTCAAAAAGGCTGCCTGAATTTTGGTGGAATTTTTGGAGGAGTGTAGATATGAATTTCACCAAATTTGGCAAATCTGGTCCAAACTTGCAGAGACTGAATTTTGAAAATTTTGAAAAGAGGAGGAGTGGATCAAGATGGTTCTGGGTTAAGGATGCTAAGGACAATCCAGGAGAATTGGTTTGAGGTCAAAAGTCAAAAGCAATAGGGCACTTGCTTTGAAAATCTCTCAGGCTCCAAATAATTTTCAGAATTGAATTGAGGGGAAAAATAATTAGAGAAAAATCCAAAACTTGTTTGGATTAGTTGGGACAGAGAACTTAGGTTGATCACAAGGTGTAGGGGAGGTTTTGGAGGGGTTTTACCACATGGGCAAAAATGCCAAGTCATGGTGGTTCCAAGATATGAAAATCCCAAATTTCATGGAGTTTCTTTTTAAAAGAAAAAGATTAAACTCCCAAAATAATTTTGAGAGAGAACCAACAGAGAAGAAGTTTCAAAAGGTCAAACACCAAAGTTTGAAGCAAGAATAAAGACCTTGCCAAAGGAAAGAAAGTTTTTTTTTTTAAGAGGAAGGTTTTCTGAAAAAAAAAATTAAATGGCCTCTTTTCAAAAACCACAAAGTAAAAATTTTGGAGTGTCACAACACCTACCCCCTTAGGAAAAATCTCGTCCCCGAGATTTCAGCTGATCCTTAAATAAGTGTGGATGCTCTGTCCGAAGAAAATCCTCGCTTTCCCAAGTTGCTTCACTGCCGGTGTGATTGCTCCACTGGACTTTGAAAAACTTGATGGTCTTCTGTCGGGTCCTCCTTTCAGACTCCTCTAATATTCTTACGGGACGTTCTCGATAAGTGAGGTCTGGCTGTACGTCAATGTTCTCATGGGATACTTGTTTCTCTGGGTTGCTTACGCACTTCCTTAATTGAGAGACGTGGAACACGTCGTGAATGTCGGACAAGTCTTCGGGTAAGTCTAGCTGGTAGGCTACAATGCCTTTCCGTGCCACTATGCAAAATGGTCCAATGAATCTTGGTGCTAATTTTCCTTTAATCTTAAACCGTTGCAATCCTCTCATCGGGGATACTCTCAAGTATACGAATTCACCGGGTTCGAAGCTGACCCTACGGTGTTTCTGATCATAATAACTTTTCTGTCGACTTTGAGCGGTCTTAAGTCGGTCCCTGATTAGCTTGACTTTTTCCTCGGCTTCTCTGAGCATATCTGGTCCGAAGATGCGGCTGTCTCCGGTCTCTGACCAATTTAACGGGGTACGACATCTCCTTCCGTATAGGGCTTCGAAAGGAGCCATTTGCAGGCTGGCCTGGTAACTGTTGTTGTAGGCGAACTCGGCATATGGCAGGCTGTCCTCCCAACTGGTTCCATAGGTGAGGACACATGCTCTCAGCATGTCTTCTAAAACCTGGTTTACGCGTTCTGTTTGTCCATCAGTCTGTGGATGGTATGCGGTACTGAAGGCTAGTTGGGTTCCCAGAGCCTGTTGTAATTGCTCCCAAAATCTTGAGACGAACTGAGTGCCTCTGTCGGAAATTATAGTCTTCGGGACACCGTGCAGACAGACTATGCGGGAAAGATAAATCCTGGCAAGCCTCTGAGTGGTGTAGGTTGTCTTCACTGGAAT
>NC_041382.1:197134782-197210605 GCF_002162155.2 Triticum dicoccoides
AAAGATGCTGATGACGAGACAAAAGTCGGTGGCGGAGCGATGGGTAGGAGCTCCCTCCTGTTGGCAGCACAGCCATGGACTGAGTCCATGCGGGTAGCTACGAAGTCGTCCACCAGGTTGTCGAAGGCTGCCTCCAGGGCCCGGAGATACTCAATGAGCATCTCAAAAGCCTCGTCTCGTTCTCCTCTGGGGCAGGAGTATGCGTAGTGACAGGTGTAAGGCACATGGCACGGAAGATAACGGTAACGACGAGTCTTCATCACGGGAAGGACATCCCTGAGACGAGCTATCGCCTCGCGGGCTGCCATCTGCATAGCATGCCTCTCCGTAGGCATGGCTCTTCCCACGAACCGGAAGCGGCGTAACTCACCACGCCCTCCCCTGAACTGCACCGCGGCCTGGTGCATGGTCAGACTGTCGTTGACTCGGTGCTGGTAGAGTGTGAAGACTGGGCGCACGGATGGCCCCATCGCGACCTGAACGACGGAAGAAAGAAGCTTGATGAACCCATCGGGCACGTTGGCGAAGGTCTGAGACTCGCAGCTGACGTCGGCCATCTACAAAAGTAGGCAAAAATTCTGCAGGGTCAGATCATAAATTTATGCTGACTGACAGAAAATGACTACCATTGCAAAAATATAAACTATCTCTATCAGGCTAATAACCAATTAGCGATCGCACCTAGTGGCTTCCTACAGTCAGCCTGGCTCTGGTACCAAGCTTGTCACGACCGGTTTTCCAATAAAAATATTTATTGACAAACCAGTCTTTTGAGTCCAGTATGAGAGAAATCCTCCTCACTGGTAGACAATTTCTTGATACAATAAGCCAGTAGCATGAAATATATTACAGGGTTGAACTGCGGTCGCTCAACCAAATTATTACAAGCACGCCAATAATCATACATAATGGCGGACAGGACACAGTGGTGTGGAGACATACTACTGACTCATGGATAGGTTGGTGGTGGAAAAGCACAGCGGGAAGGGAAATACAAGACTCTAAGCATATCAATTCATCGAACGTCGAGGTGAGGCTCGATAAATTTATTTGGTAGCGGAAGCGGATATAAAACAGTGACCAAGTCCAGGGTCGCACGAGACTGACTGGGACTCCTCTAAGTGTCGGACTCGCTATCGAACTCTTCATCCATGAGATCGCCTTCGTCAGCATCTTGCCAAATCAACAAGCCAGTGAGTACTTTGAAAGTACTCGCAAGACAGTTCGGACGTAAGATATAACAAATGCGTGCATGGATGCAACATGATTAATTCCTTAATGCACAATAAATAAAATTGGCATAACGGGGTAATTAAAAAGGGAAACGGCGGTAGTCCGCCTGAAATCCCACAGAGCATAAATAAAGACCGATCGGGTGTCTGAAACGACGCCTCGAAAGGTGAACAAATAAAAATAAGGAAAATGATGCCACAATCGGGCATCTTAGCGACACCACATAAAGGGCTTTAAAAGAAATACCACAGTCGGGCGTCTAAGCGACGCCACATAAAGGGCTTTAAAAGAAATGCCACAGTCGGACGTCTGAACGACATCGCAGAAAGGGCTTTAAAAGAAATGCCACAGTCGGACGTCTGAGCGACATCGCAGAAAGGGCTTTAAAAGAAATGCCACAATCGGACGTCTGAGCGACATCGCAGAAAGGGCTTTAAAAGAAATGCCACAGTCGGACGTCTGAGCGACATCGCAGAAAGGGCTTTAAATTCACCAGTAAATAATACTCATAATAAACATTCAATCCATGAGAATAAACGGGTTAGTCCATCCACGGGGATAATCATTCAACCGGACTTAGCACTCATGCGATTCACCGGAGTCTCTGTCATCAAAGCTGACAATTGATTAGGATAAGATGGAACGAAACTTGACATGGAAGAGATGATTTGGAGGAATATATGACTCTGCAGAGTTTGTACAAAAATTTTCCCACAGCCAACGGATTACCGTAGTCACGAAGGACTAGTTCCGTTTATGGTATTTCGGAAGAAAACACAGCTAACCGGTACACACCCATCCTACCTCTCGATGCTAGGAATCACCCTAGTCATCGTCCAAGAAAAACTTTTGAGACGGGGAGATCACAATCTCGAATAGCATGGGATCAAATTTATATACGCGCGCTCTAAGGGGTGCCCCCCTCTCGGTCCCAACCGGAAACACCCATGCCCCCTGACCGGATGACTGGCTTTAATCCAGGGCCATGGAACCATCATCACGGCCTCTCCTCTTTGGTGTGTACCATGAAAGCGGTTTGCAACTTACTAAACCATATTCCTTGCGGAAAACATGTGGTAGTAAAAGAAAGGAAATGATAGGTACTGGACCGATATGGTTTGACACTGAAGTCACATAGTCTGACGTAAGACTGGCATGCTACAACACTGCCGTCGTACCCATCCTCATGCCAACACATGGCCATTCATATTCACATACATCCACGTATGGATCATTGAACTCACTCACCTTATTATCACATGAAATAACGTTCATCGGAATGCTCACCAACATGCCATGAAACTAACTAAATGCAAAACATGCCAAGACACTCATCATATCAAAAGTTCAAACATGCTTGCCTGGTTCAGAGTAGTCGGAGCCTAGCTCGGTGAAGTTCGCGGCTCCGTCACCTCCTTCGGTATCTACGGTTTAAAGAAAATATATGCGCTAACGTAAATACCAAGGAGAGCACAGAAGGTAAACCAAATATTTTTCAAATAAATCTGATAAAAAACTAGACAAAATTTTAAAGAGAACAGAAAAAGAATCAATCAAAAATACTTTTCTGATTAAAAGTTATAAGGGTTTTTGTCCAGGGACTTATCTGTAATGAAACAGAAGATTTCCAGGGGCTAGTTTATAAAAACAGAAAACGCTTCGGTAGCGACTACGCCAGCCCGAAGAGAAAACGCATTCTGCCCGAAGGCGTTTTCAGATAGCGCTTCGTTTAGAAAGGACAGAGAGGCTGACAGCGGGTCCCACTTGTCATGTTTAAATTTCAAATGGGAGGGACGAGGCTCGTCGGCGCCCGAGAGCTGCTGTGGTCGCCGGCGGCGATCCACGGCGAGGCATGGGGATCAGAGGTTACCAATGTGCTCACCGTGTCCTTCCGCAACGGTGGGTGGTGGTGTTGGTCGCCGGTGAGCACCACGTCGACGGCGGTCTCAACTCCGGCGGACGGTGGTTCGGGCGTGGATGGAGCTCGTCGGAGAGGGCTGCAAAGATTAAATTGAGGTGGGGGTTAGACTACTGGGTGCAAGAGAGGGCTACGGACGAGGTTTGGGCGCCGGAGGTGGCCTCACCGAAGTGAATCGAGCTGGAGGCCGAGGCGGATCGGGGCGGACGGAGCTGGGGAAGGAGACCTCCTTGAGGTCCCCCTAGTGGCCTGGCGGGGCTTTGGTGAGGAGTGGTGATGCAGCATGCACGAGGGTGAGCTCGGGGCCCCTTTTTATAGGCGGCCCGAGGCGGTTGCCGTGAACGGAGATTTTCGGCGAGCGATTACGGTGGTGCAGTGCTCGGTCGGGGTGGTTAGGGAGTCGAGCGTCATCACGGAGGTTCAATGGTTCCGTTTTAGTGCTAAACTGGCCGGGGTTTGGGTGTTTGGGTCGAGCTCGACGGAACGGGGCGGCGCGGGCCCGTCGGCGGCAGAGAGCGCGCTCCGTGCGTGCTGCGCCACGGCGACGGTGCCGCATGCGTGCGCTGGCACGGAGACGGCCACGCGGAGCTACCAGAGGATTTGGGCGGCGCCGAACGGCGTTGCGCCGCCGTTCTCCTCCCTGTCGGCCGTTACGGGGAGCCGGCCGCCGCAAGACACGCCGGTGCAGGCGGGCCAGGGCGCCACCGACGCCAGGGTCGCGCCAAGTGCACGTGTGAAGCTTCGGACAAGCAAGCGAGGCCGCGAGCAACGTGCCAAGTGCACTGTGGCTGCGTGACTGAGACTGTCGAAACTGAAAACTGAATTTCTGAAAGTGTAAGGAAAACAGTGCATGCTAGGTGTTCGACAGAATGATCTAGGCATGTAGGGATTTTTCCTTGAGCTGATTTTTGGTGGAGTGGCTTCTCATTGCTCAAAAAGGCTGCCTGAATTTTGGTGGAATTTTTGGAGGAGTGTAGATATGAATTTCACCAAATTTGGCAAATCTGGTCCAAACTTGCAGAGACTGAATTTTGAAAATTTTGAAAAGAGGAGGAGTGGATCAAGATGGTTCTGGGTTATGGATGCTAAGGACAATCCAGGAGAATTGGTTTGAGGTCAAAAGTCAAAAGCAATAGGGCACTTGCTTTGAAAATCTCTCAGGCTCCAAATAATTTTCAGAATTGAATTGAGGGGAAAAATAATTAGAGAAAAATCCAAAACTTGTTTGGATTAGTTGGGACAGAGAACTTAGGTTGATCACAAGGTGTAGGGGAGGTTTTGGAGGGGTTTTACCACATGGGCAAAAATGCCAAGTCATGGTGGTTCCAAGATATGAAAATCCCAAATTTCATGGAGTTTCTTTTTAAAAGAAAAAGATTAAACTCCCAAAATAATTTTGAGAGAGAACCAACAGAGAAGAAGTTTCAAAAGGTCAAACACCAAAGTTTGAAGCAAGAATAAAGACCTTGCCAAAGGAAAGAAAGTTTTTTTTTAAGAGGAAGGTTTTCTGAAAAAAAAATTTTAAATGGCCTCTTTTCAAAAACCACAAAGTAAAAATTTTGGAGTGTCACACCATGCCCCCTTGGGAGCGCTTCCGCGAGCTCTGCCTCCTTCGCTTTGGGCCTCCGGTTCGCGGGAGCTGCCTGGCGGAGCTCGGCCGCCTTCCATTCACCTCCACGGTGAAGGACTACATCGACCGTTTCCAGGCCCTGGCATGCCATGCGTCGGGTGTGACAGCGCAGCAGCGGGCCGACCTCTTTGTCGGTGGACTTCCGGATCACATCCGCGTGGACATGGAGCTTCGGGGACCCCAGGATATCCAGTCGGCCATGTACTACGCCCGCGCTTTCGAGCGCCGCGCGGTGGCCATCCAGCAGGAATCACCGTCCCGGACCGCTGGGTCGCTACCCGGGCCGGATTCCGCACAGGGTCGGCCTGCACAGGCTTCTGCGACACCCCTCGCCGTGACTGCGGTGCGCCCGTTCCTCCGGCTCACCTCAGCCGAGCTACTCGAGCGTCGCCGCCAAGGGTTTTGCTTCAACTGCGACGAGCCCTACACGCCCGGCCATGCCTGCCCGCGACTCTTCTACATGGAGGTTGCAGACTACATTCCGGAGGACACCGTCACCACCGACCTAGCCGCCCCAGCTGTCGAGAAGGTGTTTGACACTGGTTGATCACCTCGAGGAGTTCCGCCAGTGCTTCCCCACCTTACAGCTCGAGGACGAGCTGTTTGTGCAGGCGGGGAGAAGTGTTATGGCCGGTTTAGCTAGGCCCACCGGGCAATCTTAGCCCATAAGTTATCTTAGATTAATTCTTATGCAAGTTATCTAGGTTATAAATATAGGCTGTAAGCCTCTTTTTGGAATCAAGCAATAAGAAGATTATTATCTTTATTGCCCGGCTCCCAGAGGAGCCGGAACCCTAGCCGCCTTTAACCCTAGCCGCCGCCGCCATCTCCCTCCTCTTCCGCGACGGCGCCCAACCGCCGACGCGGCCGCTCATCGCCTCGCCCAGCTCCCTCCTTCCCCTACTGCTTACGTCCCAGGCCTGGTAGGGTACAAGTTCCTACCAGGAAGACTGACATATGGATCGATAAATCTCCTTGTTATAGGCGTTAGACTATTGAAGTAACAATAAAATATACTCTCTTTTTTTATAAGTAACAAGTACTTAAAAATAAGTAGTCAAGTCAGTTTATAGCAAAATAAGCAGCCAAGTCAGTTTACGGCACATGATGAGGCAGCCTTTCCACCCCTGCCATGTTAAACGGCGTGGCGTGGAAAGATAAGTCGAAGTTTTTTTCACCCTATGATCTTGCTCTAACTGAGATGCTGGTTGCAAAGAGGATTAAGAAACAAGGAAGAAGCGAGTATTTAACAAAAAACTATCACATTTTATGGAACCGTGGCTACAAACTATCAATTTACAAATTTGTGCCGAAAACTACCACTTTTTGTCTAATCTTTGACTAAAAACTACCATGTCAGGAAAATGACCAATTCGTCTCTTTTAAACGCCTTTCTGACAGGATGGGCCCACCTGTCAGCATTAATCTTCTTCCTCCTCTCTCTCTGGCATTTCCTCAAACACTTCATGTGCACTCCACCACTCTACCCCGCCACCTGCGCTGCCCTCCCTCCTAGCCGAGCCGCCTGCTCGCCTTGGCCAGAGAGGCCATCAAGAGGATCTCAAGCAATGGGTCGCAGGGGATGCGCGAGTTCGTCGCCGAGGTGGCGAGCCTCGGGCGCATGCGGCACCGGAACCAATCGAGCTGTGCGGGTGGTGCAAGCGCGGGTAAGACCTGCTTCTGGTCTACGACTTCATGCCCAACGACAGCCTCGATGCGCACCTGTTCGGCAGTGCCCGTGCCGGTGCTGGCGCTGGCGTCGACGTGTCCCTGTCGCCGGTGTTGCTCACGTGGGAGCAGCATGTGAGGATCCTCAAGGACGTCGCGTCCGGGCTGGTGTACCTGCACGAGGGGTGGGAACAGGTGGTGGTGCACCGCGACGTCAAGGCCAGCAACGTGCTGCTGGGCGTGGACATGAGTGTGCGGCTCGGTGACTTCGGCCTCGCGCGCCTCTACGAGCACGGCGCTGCCACGACTCGCGTCGTCGGGACGTTGGGCTACATGGCGCCGGAGCTCACCGTGACTGGCAAGGCCACCACAACCATCGATGCGTTCGGTTTCGGTGGCCTGCTTCTCGAGCTGGCGAGCAGGCGCCGGTCCATCAACCCCATCACCGACGTGAACCTGGTGCGTTGGGTCCGAGACCACGGCGTCAGGCGGCAGGGCTGAGCGGGGGGTGGCGAGGCCTTGGCACGACGCCGGCCGCCATGGCCAAGGCGAGCAGACGGCTCGACTAGGAGGGAGGGTGGCGCAGGTGGCGGGGCAGAGCGGCGGAGTGCGCATGAAGTGTTTGACGAAATGCCAGAGAGAAAGGAGGAAGAAGATTAATGCTGACAGGTGGGCCCATCTTATCAGAAAGGCGTTTAGAAGAGGCGAATCGGGCACTTTCCCGACATGGTAGTTTTTAGTCAAAGATTAGACAAAAAGTGATAGTTTTCGGCACAAATTTGTAAAGTGGTAGTTTATAGACACGGTTCTATGAAAAGTGGTAGTTTTTTGTTAAATACTCTGGAATGTTGAATCCTGGCTGGGTCAGATAGGCATGGTTGCTCCTAGATCAAATTCATCTTTAATTAATTCCTTCATAGAGTTTTTTTTTAATTTGTAGGGCTGAAAACAACACACAAAAAATGGTTGTACTCTCTGCATGCAATTTCAACGGAACTTTTTTCGAGCAACAAGGAATGCATATGCCTCTTCGTAATTTAGAAAAAAAAGGTGACCGCCTACTAAAGGGAATCTAGGCGAAAGCTGATACAAACGGGTTGAAACCACTTATCAAACCATGACCCGGAATATACACATGCCAACAATGTGAAGAGCACGATATACATGCATGCAAACCAAACACACACACAAAGGACAAGGCCAAATCTACTAGGAAGGAGAGTAGACTCAAGAGGATCCCTCGATGTCAAGGCAACAAGCACACAACAAAGCTTGCGCCATTCATGTCATTGACCAGAGGCGTCGAGGGCCTCATCACCCACATAGTCCACTTCTACACTACAGCCGCATCCTTATTGCAAATTATCTAGGTTATAAATATAGGCTGTAAGACTCTTTTTGAAATCAAGCAATAAGAAGATTATTATCTTTATTGCCCGGCTCCCAGAGGAGCCGGAACCCTAGCCGCCGCCATCTCCCTTCTCTTCCGCGACGGCGCCCAACCGCCGGCGCAACCTCTCATCGCCTCGCCCAGCTCCCTCCTTCCCCTACTGCTTACGTCCCAGGCCTGGTAGGGTACAAGTTCCTACCAGAAAGACTGACATATGGATCGATAAATCTCCTTGTTATAGGCGTTAGACTATTGAAGTAACAAGAAAATATACTCTCTTTTTTTATAAGTAACAAGTACTTAAAAATAAGTAGCCAAGTCAGTTTACGGCAAAATAAGCAGCCAAGTAAGTTTACGGCACATGATGAGGCAGCCTTTCCACCCCTGCCATGTTAAACGGCATGGTGTGGAAAGATAAGTCGAAGTTTTTTTCACCCTATGATCTTGCTCTAACTGAGATGCTAGTTGCAAAGAGGATTAAGAAACAAGGAAGAAGCGAGTATTTAACAAAAAACTATCACATTTCATGGAACCGTGACTATAAACTATCACTTTACAAATTTGTGTCGAAAACTACCACTTTTTGTCTAATCTTTGACTAAAAACTACCATGTCAGGAAAGTGACCAATTCGTCTCTTCTAAACACCTTTCTGACAGGATGGGCCCACCTGTCAGCATTAATCTTCTTCCTCCTCTCTCTCTCTGGCATTTCCTCAAACACTTCATGTGCACTCCGCCACTCTGCCCCGCCACTCTGGCCCGCCACCTGCGCTGCCCTCCCTCCTAGCCGAGCCGCCTGCTCGCCTTGGTCAGAGAGGCCATCAAGAGGATCTCAAGCAACGGGTCGCAGGGGATGCGCGAGTTCGTCGCCGAGGTGGCGAGCCTCGGGCGCATGCGGCACCGGAACTAGTCGAGCTGCGCGGGTGGTGCAAGCGCGGGCAAGACCTGCTTCTGGTCTACGACTTCATGCCCAACGACAGCCCCGATGCGCACCTGTTCGGCAGTGCCCGTGCCGGTGCGGGCGCTGGCGTCGACGTGTCCCCGTCGCCGGCGTTGCTCACGTGGGAGCAGCATGTGAGGATCCTCAAGGGCGTCGCGTCCGGGCTGGTGTACCTGCACGAGGGTGGGAGCAGGTGGTGGTGCACCGCGACGTCAAGGCCAGCAACGTGCTGCTGGGCGCGGACATGAGCACGCGGCTCGGCGACTTCGGCCTCGCGCGCCTCTACGAACACTGCGCTACCACGACTCGCGTCGTCGGGACGTTGGGCTACATAGCGCCGGAGCTCACCGTGACTGGGAAGGCCACCACAGCCATCGACGCGTTCGGTTTCGGTGACCTGCTTCTCAAGCTGGCGAGCGGGCGTCGGTCCATCAACCCCATCACCGGCATGAACCTGGTGCGTTGGGTCCGAGACCACATCGTCAGGCGGCAAGGCCGAGCGAGGGGTGGCGAGGCCTTGGCACGACGCCGGCCGCCATGGCCAAGGCGAGCAGATGGCTCGGCTAGGAGGGAGGGCGGCGCAGGTGGCGGGGCAGAGCGGCGAAGTGCGCATGAAGTGTTTGACGAAATGCCAGAGAGAAAGGAGGAAGAAGATTAATGCTGACAAGTGGGCCCATCTTATCAGAAAGGCGTTTAGAAGAGGCGAATCGGGCACTTTCCCGACATGGTAGTTTTTAGTCAAACATTAGACAAAAATGTTGGGGAACGTTGCAGAAAACAAAGAATTTCCTACGGTTTCACCAAGATCCATCTAGGAGTTCATCTAGCAACAAGTGATCGGATTGCATCTACATATCTAGGAGTTCAAAGAACGGGGATGAGGAAGGTGTACTCGACGTGATCCAAATCACCGGAGATCCTAGCGCCGAACGGACGGCACCTCCGTGTTCAACACACGTATGGTCAGCGCAACGTCTCCTCCTTCTTGATCCAGCAAGGGGGAAGGAGATGTTGAGGAAGATGGATCCAGCAGCAGCACGACGGCGTGGTGGTGATGGAGTTGCAGTACTCCGGCAGGGCTTCGCCAAGCACTATGGAGGAGGAGGAGGTGTTGGAGAGGGAGAGGGAGGCACCAAAGGCGTGGGGTGAGAAGTCCTCCATCTCCCCACTATATATAGGAGGGCCAAGGGGGGGGGCGCCGGCCCTAGGAGATCCAATCTCCTAGGGGGCGGCGGCCAAGGGAGGAATCCCTCCTCCCCAAGGCACCTAGGAGGTGCCTTCCCCCTTTGGGACTCTTCCCTTCTTGAACCCTAGGCGCATGGGCCTCTTGGGGCTGGTGCCCTTGGCCCATGTAGGCCAAGGCGCACACCCCTACAGCCCATGTGGCCCCCTGGGGCAGGTGGCCCCACCCGGTGGACCCCTGGGACCCTTCCGGTGGTCCCGGTACAATACCGGTGACCCCGAAACTTGTCCCGATGCCCGAAATAGCACTTCCTATATATAATTCTTTGCCTCCGGACCATTCCGGAACTCCTCGTGACGTCCGGGATCTCATCCGGGACTCCGAACAACATTCGGGTTACTGCATATACATATCCCTACAACCCTAGCGTCACCGAACCATAAGTGTGTAGACCCTACGGGTTCGGGAGACATGTAGACATGACCGAGATCGCTCTCCGGTCAATAACCAACAGCGGGATCTGGATACCCATGTTGGCTCCCACATGCTCCTCGATGATCTCATCGGATGAACCACGATGTTGAGGATTCAATCAATCCCGTATACAATTCCCTTTGTCAATCGGTATGTTACTTGCCCGAGATTCGATCGTCGGTATCCCAATACCTCGTTCAATCTCGTTACCGGCAAGTCACTTTACTCGTACTGTAATGCATGATCCCGTGACCAGACACTTGGTCACTTTGAGCTCATTATGATGATGCATTACCGAGTGGGCCCAGTGATACCTCTCCGTCATGCGGAGTGACAAATCCCAGTCTTGATCCGTGTCAACCCAACAGACACTTTCGGAGATACCCGTAGTATACCTTTATAGTCACCCAGTTACGTTGTGACGTTTGGTACACCCAAAGCACTCCTACGGTATCCGGGAGTTACACGATCTCATGGTCTAAGGAAAAGATACTTGACATTGGAAAACTCTAGCAAACGAACTATACGATCTTGTGCTATGTTTAGGATTGTGTCTTGTCCATCACATCATTCTCCTAATGATGTGATCTCGTTATCAATGGCATCCAATGTCCATAGTCAGGAAACCATGACTATCTGTTGATCAACGAGCTAGTCAACTAGAGGCTTACTAGGGACATGTTGGTGTCTATTATTCACACATGTATTACGATTTCCGGATAACACAATTATAGCATGAATAAAGACAATTATCATGAACAAGGAAATATAATAATAATGCTTTTATTATTGCCTCTAGGGCATATTTCCAACAGTCTCCCACTTGCACTAGAGTCAATAATGTAGTTACATTGTGATGAATCGAACACCCATGGAATTCTGGTGTTGATCATATTTTGCTCTAGGGAGAGGTTTAGTCAACGGATCTGCTACATTCAGATCTGTATGGACTTTACAAATTTCTATGTCTCCATCTTGAACATTTTCACGAATGGAGTTGAAGCGACGCTTGATGTGCGTTGTCTTCTTGTGAAACCTGGGCTCCTTGGCAAGAGCAATAGCTCCAGTGTTCTCACAGAAAAGCTTGATCGGCCCCGATGCATTGGGTATGACTCCTAGGTCGGTGATGAACTCCTTCACCCAAATTGCTTCATGCGCTGCCTCCGAGGCTGCCATGTACTCCGCTTCACATGTAGATCCCGCCACGATGCTCTGCTTGCAACTGCACCAGCTTACTGCCCCACCATTCAATATATACACGTATCCGGTTTGTGACTTAGAGTCATCCAGATCTGTGTCGAAGCTAGCGTCGACGTAACCTTTTACGACGAGCTCTTCGTCACCTTCATAAACGAGAAACATTTCCTTAGTCCTTTTCAGGTACTTCAGGATATTCTTGACCGCTGTCCAGTGTTCCTTGCCGGGATTACTTTGGTACCTTCCTACCAAACTTACGGTAAGGTTTACATCAGGTCTGGTACACAGCATGGCATACATAATAGAACCTATGGCTGAGGCATAGGGGATGACACTTATCTTTTCTATATCTTCTGCCGTGGTCGGACATTGAGCCGAGCTCAATTTCACACCTTGCAACACAGGCAAGAACCCCTTCTTAGACTGATCCATATTGAACTTCTTCAATATCTTATCAAGGTAGGTGCTTTGTGAAAGACCTATGAGGCGTCTTGATCTATCTCTATAGATCTTGATGCCTAATATATATGCAGCTTCTCCAAGGTCCTTCATTGAAAAACTCTTATTCAAGTAGGCCTTAATGATGTCCAAGAGTTCTATATCATTTCCCATCAAAAGTATGTCATCTACATATAGTATGAGAAATGCTACAAAGCTCCCACTCACTTTCTTGTAAACACAGGCTTCTCCATAAGTCTGCGTAAACCCAAACGCTTTGATCATCTCATCAAAGCGAATGTTCCAACTCCGAGATGCTTGCACCAGCCCATAAATCGAGCATTGGAGCTTGCACACCTTGTCAGCATTCTTAGGATCGACAAAACCTTCCGGCTGCATCATATACAATTCTTCCTTAAGGAAACCATTAAGGAATGCCATTTTGACGTCCATTTGCCATATCTCATAATCGTAGAATGCGGCAATAGCTAACATGATTCGGACGGACTTTAGCTTCGCTACCGGTGAGAAAGTCTCATCGTAGTCAACCCATTGAACTTGTCGATAACCCTTAGCGACAAGCCGAGCTTTATAGATGGTCACATTACCATCCGCGTCTGTCGTCTTCTTAAAGATCCATTTATTTTCTATGGCTCGCCGCTCAACAGGCAAGTCAGTCAAAGTCCATACTTTGTTTTCATACATGGATCCTATCTCGGATTTCATGGCTTCCAGCCATTTGTCGGAATCCAGGCCCGCCATTGCTTCTTCATAGTTCGAAGGTTCACTGTTGTCCAACAACATGATTTCCAAGACAGGGTTGCCGTACCACTCTGGTGCGGAACGTGTCCTTGTGGACCTTCGAATTTCAGTAGGAGCTTGACCAGAAGTATCTTGATCATTATCATTAACTTCCTCTCTAGTCGGTGCAGGCACCTCAGGAACATTTTCTTGAGTTGCGCCATTTTCCGGTTCAAGAGGTAATACTTCATCAAGGTCTACTTTCCTCCCACTTACTTCTTTCGAGAGAAACTCCTTCTCTAGAAAGGATCCATTCTTGGCAACAAAGATCTTGCCTTCGGATCTGAGGTAGAAGGTATACCCAATAGTTTCTTTAGGGTATCCTATGAAGACGCATTTTTCCGACTTGGGTTCGAGCTTTTCAGGTTGAAGTTTCTTGACATAAGCATCGCATCCCCAAACTTTTAGAAACGACAGCTTAGGTTTCTTCCCAAACCATAATTCATATGGTGTCGTCTCAATGGATTTCGACGGAGCCCTATTTAAAGTGAATGCGGCAGTCTCTAAAGCATAGCCCCCAAAAGAAAGCGGTAAATCGGCAAGAGACATCATAGATCGCACCATATCTAATAGAGTGCGATTACGACGTTCGGACACACCATTACGCTGAGGTGTTCCAGGCGGCGTGAGTTGTGAAACTATTCCACATTTTCTTAAGTGCGTGCCAAACTCGCGACTCAAGTATTCTCCTCCGCGATCTGATCGCAGGAACTTGATTTTCCTGTCACGTTGATTCTCAACCTCACTCTAAAATTCCTTGAACTTTTCAAAGGTTTCAGACTTGTGTTTCATTAAGTAGACATACCCATATCTACTCAAGTCATCAGTGAGGGTGAGAACATAACGATAGCCACCGCGAGCCTCAACACTCATTGGACCGCACACATCAGTATGTATGATTTCCAATAAGTTGGTTGCTCGCTCCATTGTTCCTGAGAACGGAGTCTTGGTCATTTTACCCATGAGGCATGGTTCGCACGTGTCAAATGATTCGTAATCAAGAGACTCTAAAAGTCCATCAGCATGGAGCTTCTTCATGCGTTTGACACCTATGTGACTAAGGCGGCAGTGCTACAAATATGTGGGACTATCATTATCAATCTTACATCTTTTGGTACTCACACTATGAACATGTGTAGTATTACGCTCGAGATTCATTAAGAATAAACCATTCACCATCGGAGCATGACCATAAAACATATCTCTCATATAAATAGAACAACCATTATTCTCGGATTTAAATGAGTAGCCATCTCGAATTAAACGAGATCCTGATACAATGTTCATGCTCAAAGCTGGCACTAAATAACAATTATTAAGGTTTAAAACTAATCCCGAAGGTAAATGTAGAGGTAGCGTGCCGACGGCGATCACATTGACCTTGGAACCATTCCCGACTCGCATCGTCACCTCATCCTTCGCCAGTCTCCGCTTATTCCGCAGCTCCTGTTTTGAGTTACAAATGTGAGAAACCGCACCGGTATCAAATACCCAGGAGCTAATACGAATACTGGTAAGGTACACATCAGTTACATGTATATCACATATACCTTTCATTTTGCCGGCCTTCTTGTCCGCTAAGTACTTGGGGCAGTTCCGCTTCCAGTGACCACTTCCCTTGCAATAAAAGCACTCAGTCTCGGGCTTGGGTCCATTCTTTGGCTTCTTCTCGGCAGCTTGCTTACCGGGCGCGGCAACTCCCTTGCCGTCCTTCTTGAAGTTCTTCTTACCCTTGCCTTTCTTGAACTTAGTGGTTTTATTCACCATCAACACTTGATGTTCCTTTTTGACTTCTACCTCTGCTGATTTCAGCATTGCAAATAATTCGGGAATGGTCTTTTCCATCCCCTGCATATTGAAGTTCATCACAAAGCTCTTGTAGCTCGGTGGAAGCGACTGGAGGATTCTGTCAATGACCGCGTCATCCGGGAGATTAACTCCTAGCTGAGTCAAGCGGTTATGTAACCCAGACATAGTGAGTATGTGCTCACTGACAGAACTGTTTTCCTCCATCTTACAGCTGAAGAATTTGTCGGAGACTTCATATCTCTCGACCCGGGCATGAGCTTGAAAAACCATTTTCAGCTCTTCGAACATCTCATATGCTCCATGTCTCTCAAAACGCTTTTGGAGCCCCGGCTCTAAGCTGTAAAGCATGCCGCACTGAACGAGGGAGTAGTCATCAACACGTGTCTGCCAAGCGTTCATAACGTCTTGATTCTGTGGGACGGGTGCGTCACCTAGCGGTGCTTGTAGGACATAATCTTTGTTGGCAGCTATGAGGATGATCCTCAGGTTCCGGACCCAGTCCGTATAGTTGCTGCCATCGTCTTTCAGCTTGGTTTTCTCTAGGAACGCGTTGAAGTTGAGGACTACGTTGGCCATTTGATCTACAAGACATATTGTAAAGATTTTAGACTAAGTTCATGATAATTAAGTTCATCTAATCAAATTATACAATGAACTCCCACTTAGATAGACATCCCTCTAGTAATCTAAGTATAACATGATCCGAGTTAACTAGGCCGTGTCCGATCATCACGTGAGACGGACTAGTCAACATCGGTGAACATCTTCATGTTGATCGTATCTTCTATACGACTCATGCTCGACCTTTCGGTCTTCTGTGTTTCGAGGCCATGTCTGTACATACTAGACTCGTCAAGTCAACCTAAGTGTTTGCATGTGTAAATCTGTCTTACACCCGTTGTATGTGAACGTTAGAATCTAACACCCGATCATCACGTGGTGCTTCGAAACAACGTACTGTCGCAACGGTGCACAGTTAGGGGGAACACTTTCTTGAAATTATTATGAGGGATCATCTTATTTACTACCGTCGTTCTAAGTAAACAAGATGCAAAACATGATAAACATCACATGCAATCAAATAATAATAGTGACATGATATGGCCAATATCACATAGCTCCTTTGATCTCCATCTTGGGGCTCCATGATCATCTTGTCACCGGCATGACATCATGATCTCCATCATCATGATCTCCATCATCGTGTCTCCATGAAGTTGCTCGCCAACTATTACTTCTACTACTATGGCTAACACGTTTAGCAATAAAGTAAAGTAATTTACATGGCGTTTCTCAATGACACGCAAGTCATACAAAAAATAAAGACAACTCCTATGCCTCCTGCCGGTTGTCATACTCATTGACATGCAAGTCGTGATTCCTATTACAATAGCATGAACATCTCATACATCACATATATATCATTCATCATTCATCACAACTTTGGCCATATCATATCACAAAGCACTTGCTGCAAAAACAAGTTAGACGTCTTCTAATTGTTGTTGCAAGTTTTACGTGGCTGAAATAGGGTTCTAACAAGAACGTTTTCTTACCTACGTGAAAGCCACAACGTGATTTGTCAACTTCTATTTACCCTTCATAAGGACCCTTTTCATCGAATCCGCTCCAACTAAGGTGGGAGAGACAGACAGCCGCCAGCCACCTTATGCAACTTGTGCATGTTAGTTGGTGGAACCGGTCTCACGTAAGCGTACGTGTAAGGTTGGTCCGGGCCGCTTCATCCCACAATACCGCTGAAGCAAGATAAGACTAGTAGCGGCAAGAAAGTTGACAACATCTACGCCCACAACAAATTGTGTTCTACTCGTGCAAGAGAACTACGCATAGACCTAGCTCATGATGCCACTGTCGGGGAACGTTGCAGAAAACAAAAAATTTCCTACGGTTTCACCAAGATCCATCTAGGAGTTCATCTAGCAACGAGTGATCGGATTGCATCTACATACCTTTGTAGATCACGCGCGGAAGCATTCAAAGAACGAGGATGAGGAAGGTGTACTCGAGTGATCCAAATCACCGGAGATCCTAGCGCCGAACGGACGGCACCTCCGCGTTCAACACACGTACGGTCAGCGTAACGTCTCCTCCTTCTTGATCCAGAAAGGGGGAAGGAGAGGTTGAGGAAGATGGCTCCAGCAGCAGCACGACGGCGTGGTGGTGATGGAGCTGCAGTACTCCGGCAGGGCTTCGCCAAGCACTATGGAGGAGGAGGAGGTGTTGAAGAGGGAGAGGGAGGCACCAAAGGCGTGGGGTGAGAAGTCCTCCATCTCCCCACTATATATAGGAGGGCCAAGGGGGGGGGCGCCGGCCCTAGGAGATCCAATCTCCTAGGGGGGCGGCGGCCAAGGGAGGAATCCCTCCTCCCCAAGGCACCTAGGAGGTGCCTTCCCCCTTTGGGACTCTTCCCTTCTTGAACCCTAGGCGCATGGGCCTCTTGGGGCTGGTGCCCTTGGCCCATGTAGGCCAAGGCGCACACCCCTACAGCCCATGTGCCCCCCGGGGCAGGTGGCCCCACCCGGTGGACCCCCGGGACCCTTCCGGTGGTCCCGGTACAATACCTGTGACCCCGAAACTTGTCTCGATGCCCGAAATAGCACTTCCTATATATAATTCTTTACCTCCGGACCATTCCGGAACTCCTCGTGACGTCCGGGATCTCATCCGGGACTCCGAACAACATTCGGGTTACTGCATATACATATCCCTACAACCCTAGCGTCACCGAACCTTAAGTGTGTAGACCCTACGGGTTCGGGAGACATGTAGACATGACCGAGATCGCTCTCCGGTCAATAACCAACAGCGGGATCTGGATACCCATCTTGGCTCCCACATGCTCCTCGATGATCTCATCGGATGAACCACGATGTCGAGGATTCAATCAATCCCGTATACAATTCCCTTTGTCAATCGGTATGTTACTTGCCCGAGATTCGATCGTCGGTATCCCAATACCTCGTTCAATCTCGTTACCGGCAAGTCACTTTACTCGTACCGTAATGCATGATCCCGTGACCAGACACTTAGTGACTTTGAGCTCATTATGATGATGCATTACCGAGTGGGCCCAGTGATACCTCTCCGTCATGCGGAGTGACAAATCCCAGTCTTGATCCGTGTCAACCCAACAGACACTTTCGGAGATACCCGTAGTATACCTTTATAGTCACCCAGTTACGTTGTGACGTTTGGTACACCCAAAGCACTCCTACGGTATCCGGGAGTTACACGATCTCATGGTCTAAGGAAAAGATACTTGACATTGGAAAACTCTAGCAAACGAACTATACAATCTTGTGCTATGTTTAGGATTGTGTGTTGTCCATCACATCATTCTCCTAATGATGTGATCTCGTTATCAATGACATCCAATGTCCATAGTCAGGAAACCATGACTATCTGTTGATCAACGAGCTAGTCAACTAGAGGCTTACTAGGGACATGTTGGTGTCTATTATTCACACATGTATTACGATTTCCGGATAACACAATTATAGCATGAATAAAGACAATTATCATGAACAAGGAAATATAATAATAATGCTTTTATTATTGCCTCTAGGGCATATTTCCAACAAAAAAGTGGTAGTTCTCGGCACAAATTTGTAAAGTGGTAGTTTATAGGCACGGTTCCACGAAAATTGGTAGTTTTTTTGTTAAATACTCTGGAATGTTGGATCCTGGCTGGGTCAGATAGGCATGGTTGCTCCTAGATCAAATTCATCTTTAATTAATTCCTTCATAGAGTTTTTTTTAATTCGTAGGGCTGAAAACAACACACAAAAATGGTTGTACTCTCTGCATGCAATTTCAACGGAACTTTTTTCGAGCAACAAGGAATGCAAATGCCTCTTCGTAATTTAGAAAAAAAGATGACCGCCTACTAAGGGAATCTAGGCGAAAGCTGATACAAACGGGTTGAAACCACTTATCAAACCATGGCCCAGAATATACACATGCTAACAATGTGAAGAGCACAATATACATGCATGCAAACCAAACACACACACAAAGGACAAGGCCAAATCTACTAGGAAGGAGAGTAGACTCAAGAGGATCCCTCGATGTCAAGGCAACAAGCACACAACAAAGCTTGCGCCATTCATGTCATCGACCAGAGGCATCGGGGGCCTCATCACCCACATAGTCCACTTCTACACTACAGCCACATCCTTTATCGGGTATGTCGACATGACTTTCACCTGCTCTACCACACACTAAACTTGACACTATCGAATCGACAACACCTTCTAGGGCCATCACCATGACCTCCATCGCTCGCCCACGGGCTTCATCTCTGCATGAACCACGTGCCCTAGTCACGTAACAACCACTTGTAGACCATGACCACCACACAAGCTCCCACTTCGACATCCAACACTAACCAATCCCACCAGGTCGCCTTGACCAAGTCTACAACCTCAATGCACCCTACAAGTCTACAACACAAGATCGACATCCGTGACAAGTTGCGTGTCGCTCCCTAGTCCTAGGTCCACCGCCGCATCACGCAAGCATTTCTAGGGCCAACACCATGGAAATTATTCTTTGCCGTATTTAAACTATTCAAAGACACACCACGCAAAAAAAAAAACCTATTCAAAGACACATGCAACGCCTGCTGCGCAAAACGATCAACTTGAGCCAAATTCAGAACTTTAGGAACTACTTCCTCAGTTCCTAAATATAAGTCAGTAGATTCTGCAATATACAGGTCGATCATAGAACTGCGCGTATTGGTTCATAAATAATAATCAGAGAACCGTGTGTGTGGTCACACTATCCTCTATGGCACAAGAAATTTTGTGTTCGGACACTAAAGTTGCAAATACTCCGTTTGGGATGTGGTCACACACTCCACTAGTCCACTCTCTTCCTGATCACCTTCACTCTTTTAGGAGTCTACAGAAGAACATGCCTCCATCTCTACTTGAAGCAAAGTAGCAAAAGCTTTCATTTCCACATCGTTCTACCCTTTCCTTCCTTTTGGCTGCCTTCCAAACGCCTGCGCTTCACATGGGCTCCTTTACTCTTTCTACTCTGGTCGTCGATGCCTCGATGGTGCATACATAATTGATGGCGGCACTCATTGATGCGTGGGAGTAAACCAATGTCGCAAGTCCTTCTCGGGCTTTCACGCGAGCCCTTGGCATGTCGACTTCATGGCGTCCCTTTTGCTCCGCTTTGATGAGAGAGAGAGAGAGAGAGAGAGAGAGAGAGAGAGAGGATATGCGTGCCAAAGTTGGCGTTGCATCAGGAGTGCGTTGCCGAAATCAGTACAATAAGAGTTTCCCTGAGTTGTAGATTTTGTCATTTTGTCCTGCACTTGAGCAGCCGCATGTGTCTTGAGTGAACAATTCTCACTCCTCATGCCTTGAATCACCTCTCGATTGTTGACACAGCTTCATCATCACTAGAAAAAAAGACCCTTGATTGTTACCCTGTGGCTTGTAAAAAGAACACGTAGCTTAGTAGATACACCCTTGATTGTTAATCACAGGACAAGACGAGAAAACATGGTCACCCATTCTCTGCGTAGATCATGCATCAAATCGAAGCTGCAGCCGAGCTGCTCCAGAGAGGCAGAGATACACCCTGCGGCAACTGCAACCGCATCGCATGCGAGATCCAGAGATGCCCTGGCGATGCAAATCCTTGGCAGGCAAAACAACAAACGCTGCGAGAAGGATTAGAATACGCAAGCTTCCATGCAGGCGCACACTGGCATGGCACAGTCGTTAGGCCAACTCCACCGCACAACCCGGTTTGATGGGATTCTATCCATTTGGGTAAAAAAACGGACATGCATGTGCGCATGCGGCCAACCCAACCCAAATATGTCCGGCTGTGTTCTGCTTTAGACATTTCATCGAACACTTCACGGCCGCCACCGGGCGTCGACGAAGAGCACCAGCGCTGTCCGGATTCGCCGCACTCGTGCCCAAGCCGTGCCCCGCCGGGGCCGCCTCGCCGCAGCCCACGTGCTCGCCCACACACTGTGCCGCTCAGCGGATGGGCACGCCTTGCACTTGCACACAGAAACGCGGCGGCTGGCTGGCTAGCAAGCACGCACGCACGCGAACGCGGCGGCTGGCTGGCTGGCTAGCAAGCACGCACGCGAACGCGGCGACTGGCTGGCTAGCTAGCAAGGACGCGAACGCGGCGCCTCGCCGTATCTCACGCGCTCAGCCTGCCTAGCAGCTAGCCGACGCCGCATCTTGCCGCGCGCGCCCGCGTACACCTCGCCGCAGCCCCTGCTCCAGCTGCGTAGCACCCACGGCCGCGTCCTCGCCTTGCTGCCCCCGCAGCGCTGGCCGCCTCGCGCCTGCTTGCCTAGTTAGCTAGCAGAGCAGCAGCTCGTCCGCGCCGCATCTCGTCGTCTAGCTAGCTACTCCTGTCTCGCCGCGGCGTCCGTGCTCCGGCGCGTTCGTGCGGTGCCACGCTTCGGCCGAAGCGCTCGAACTTCGGCGCGTTCGAGCGGCGCCCTGCTCCGGCCGACGCGCCCGCACTCCGGACCGCCCTGCGCGCCTGCTCCGCCGCGTCCGGCGCCCCGCTCCGCTCCAGAGTGCTGCTGCGCTCGCTCGGCCCCTCCTGCCGCCGCCTCGTCGCCGTGCCGAGCTCGCCGCCGCCGCACCTGCTCGTGCTACTGCTATGGCATGCTGCTGCTGCATCGCCGGGATGCCAGGGACGCGGGCCGGGAGGCGCGAGAAAGATAGAGGAGAGAGAGAGAAAAGTGGGGTAGGTGGGAGGAAGGTCGACATATGGTCCCGGCCGCACACGAGCGGACGAGTACGAGGCCGTTGCGTCCGTTTTCTGTCCACTTTGGTCCCAAAGCGAGACCAACTTTGGTTCAAGAATGGGGTGAAACGGACACGAAACAGACGGAAATGTAAAATAGGGTATGTCGTTAGGTCGCTGCATCTGTCCGCTTTTATCCAAACTGCGTCCGGCGGCCAAAATAGGGTCGCGCGGTGAAACTGGCCTTATCTGTGAGGCACAAGAACAAACACGCCGGTCTAAGAGCAAACACGGGCAGCCATATACTCCCACTGTTCCTAAACGTAAGTTTTGTAAAGATTTCACTATAAACCATATACAGATGTATGTAGATGTATTTTAAAATATAGATTTATTTATTTTGCTTTCGTATGTAAATCATAGCGAAATTTTTACAAATACCTACAGTATATTTAGGAACACAGGGAGTACGTGTCTATATATGAATCTGAGTGCATGCGACCGAGGTGGTAGTAGTCACCGTACGGAGACGGTTGCCTCAGTGGAGAAAATGAAATATCTGCTCCGGTCGATGCAGATTACGGAGCACGGAAAAAAAAAGGTCAATCGCTCACGGGCCATTCATAGCGGTAGCTAAGCAAAGGACGATCGTAGGGGTCAGGGCAGTTGACTATTCTATACTCCCTCCATTCCATAATGTAGGGCTTCCTCTATCCACATGCTTCAATTTTGACCGTAAATTTAATTATCAAAACCGATTGCGGCGGGATCAAAAGTTATATCAGTGAACTCGTATTCGAAAGAAGTTTTTCAATTATGTAATTTTTTCTCCTGCCGCAATCGGTTTTATTGGTTAAATTTATGGTCAAAGTTGAACCTCAGGAAGCGCGGACGCACTATATTTTAGAACGGAGGGTACCTGAATTCTGAGTTTGGATATGTTGCACAGTACGTACGTTCTTCCCTCCAACGTACTAGTACGATTAGGGCCTCACCATATTCGCTTCTGATCATGTATCTTTCCGCTGAAACTTCAGCGAGAGTCAGTGCAACTGTTCGAGCGTCGTGACCATGCCAGGTTAGTGGACTTTTGGGTGAGTCGTCCCCTTAGTGATCACATCAACCTTGAGCCCTTCAATGCCAGTATGAGTACCATGTGGATTTCTTAGACTGGTCGTAATGATAGTGTCATAGCTAGTATCATGCATGTCAATTAGGCAATTTTAATAAGGTGTCATAACATTAAATGAAGAAAGAGAGGGTGAAGTATCATATCATGATACTGTATTATAATAAATGTTATGCTACTTTGTGTCATGCATGGTAATAAATAGAGTACTACATGATACTAATATATGATACTATGCATTAGGAAGATAGTATCATATACTAGTATCATATGCTTATCGGCCGTGTACTTGAAAGAGAAATATATGCGGTGACATGATCCACGCTGGAAGTCAGAGCTCCTCCTCCGCCGGCCCAGAAGAAACAGAAGGGAGTTGGATAGATTCCCTGGCAGAGTCATCCATTTGACATGATCCACTCTCGAATCCCGTGTCGACCAGAATCAAAATCCTCCAAAGGTGACGGAGGGAGCAGTCCAGTCCAGTCCAGTCCTGATTCACAGGTTATTAATACGTAGTATTACTTACATACCACTAACCCTCGGTGCTTAATTACTAGAAGCGGAGCCGGAGATCAACCAGGGTCTGCCGTGATGAGGACCATTTGAATATTTGATTACTCACAAATCGCAGGGATACACAACAAGGATGGCAGCTGCATTTCCGCATGGTGCACCTTGCGCAAACAAGCAGGGACGGGTGACGGGTCGTATCGGTCATTTGACGTTGCGGGGCGTCCGGTACACACGAATGGCGCACGAGAAGCCTTTGGCTGGCACGCGGGGGGCACTTTGGTAAAAGCGCGGCATGGTGGGGGACTATTGACCACCATCCTTTTCCGCTGGGACGTCCCCACGCCACAGGTCAAAACGGAATGTGGCTACGGGACAACGCTGCCCGTTTTGCCCCCCTTCATGCCAGTCACGAGATACACAACTTTCCCGTGTTGCTTTTCTAGAGAATCTCATCCTTATCCAGGTTTCCCAACACGATGTTACTGTGACGTGTTTGGTTGCCTGCAGGACCTTCTACTAGGTTAAGTTGGGCCGAGAAAAATGTGTTTGATTGCAAACATGCAGGCCTGTCTCGCATAGGCACGAAATTTAAAGTAGCCTAGAGCCTGGCTTGTTGGGAACCATCAAAATAGTAGTTTCCATTCCAACAAGGCACACTAAGTCCGGCGCAAAAAGGAGGCAGCATGCTCGCGATGGTACAAGGGGGAATCGAGTGGAGAAAATCGGCTGAGGTGGGATGGCGCAAAATCAGCGTGCCCTACCCCCTATTTACTCAGTCACCACTAGCTCTAGGACAAGCACTTCCTCTTCCTCTGTTCTTAGCACCGGCGGTGGCGAAGACTCAGATCTGCGCAAGCGGCGGCGGCAACAACTATGACGCCCGGATAATTAAACTATAGTAATCCCACATTAATGACGCCACGTCAGCACTATTACTGTTACTAATCTCACGTTGATCCAAATCCGATTCAAATTCAAATTCAAATAATAAGTGAAATTCTAAAATACTCAAACATGAAAACTAAAATGTTCATCATGTGGCAAATAATCCCTAACTTATTTTGGTGTTGGAACCAACATTTTTCAAAATGTTTAAATGCCCTAAACTAAACAAAAACACCGGTTGAAATAACAATTTAATTGCTTCTTAAATTATAAAAATATTAAACTAACTTGTTTTGGTATCAAACTAGGTTTGACCGTGGCCTATATTAATGATACTAATTTAAGTGCTGACTCGGTATATTATAAAACTAAAATATATAGAAGCTAAGTTAGAAAGGAAAAATAGATAAAAGGAAAAGGTCAAAAAAAACATAAAAATAGAACCCCCCTTGGCCAACTGGGCCATGACCCAGCCAGTGTGACGCCCTCGATTCAATCATACACTAATCATACACGCAAATGTGTACGATCAAGATCAAGCACTCACGGAAAAATATCACAACACAACTTTTGACGCAAATTAAGATAATACAAACTTTATATTACAAGCCAGGGGCCTCGAGGGCTCGAATACACAAGCTCGAAAACACAAGAGTCAGCGGAAGCAACAATATCTGAGTACAGACATAGGTTAGACAAGTATGCCTTAAGAAGGCTAGCACAAAAGCAACATCGATCGAAAAGGCAAGGCCTCCTGCCTAGGAGCCTCCTAACTACTCCTGGTCGTCGGCGGTCTCCATGTAGTAGTAGGCATCAGCGGTAGCATCTGGCTCCTGGGCTCCGACATCTGGTTGCATCAACCAGAAAGAAGAAGAAATGGGGAAAAGGGGGAGCAAAGCAACCATGAGTACTCATCCAAAGTACTCGCAAGCAAGGATCTACACTACATATGCAACATTATCAAAGGAAGGTTGTATATATGGACTGGGCTGCAGAAATGCCAGAATAGAGAGAAGGCCTAGTCCTATCGAAGACTAGCATCTTCAGCGTCTTCAAGCATCTTGCAACATCAGAAGAGATAAGAGTAGCATAAAGTAAAGTAGTAGTAGTGTTGTCAACCTCGGTCGGAGATCCTTTCTCGACTCTCTGCGAGAAAGCAATCCCAGAGCCATACTATCCAGTTATCATCACAATCCATTCCTCATCACAAGTATCCAGTTCTAGTTGTATCGATCGGGATACAACTCCAAGTGTTCGTTACCGTAGGACAGGCTATCGATAGATGTTTTCTTCCCTGCAGGGGTGCACCAACTTACCCACCACGCTCGATTAACTCCGGCCGGACACACTTTCCTGGGTCATGCCCGGCCTCAGCCAAACAATACGCCGCAACCCGACCTAGACTTAATAGAGAGGTCAGCACGCCGGACTAAACCTATGCCCCCAGGGGTCATGGGCCATCTCCCCAGGAGCTCCTGCATGTTGCGTACGCGGCCGGTGAGCAGACCTAGCTACCTCCTTCAACAAGGCAGGTGCTTACGCAGTCCAACCCGGCGCGTGCCGCCAGTCGCTGATGTCTAATACGCTTCGGCTGATGCATACGACGCAAAATGCCCATACTATGCCCACGTGATGGTTAGTGATATCAGACCAGAGGCCCCTCGGATCAAATATCCCAATCGTAGTGGATTAGGAACGCGCGTAACAAGCAGAGACTCACGAAAGATGTGACCCCATCGCTCCGTCTCGAGGACTTGCGGCAAGGGCTAGGAATGCCCGACCACGCCTCGTAATTATCTCGCGGGCACCTTCCAGGTCAACCCGACTCCACATAACTCGCAATTATGCTCGCGCGGGTACCCCTCGGGGTCGACCCGTCTTTAGTAACATGGTTCAGTGTAAAGTCATAGTAACCATAGTAACCGTGTGTCCAAACATCAAGGGGGAAAACCGAGGAATCACCCTCAGTGAATTCCACTCGATGTAATCATCAAGGTGAACGTAAGAGGGACCATCCTCGAGGTTCACACTTGAGGGGTTGCACGACAGAGTCGTATCGGAAGTGGTTAAGGTGGAATCACCCTCGATGACCACGACCGAATAACTACACTAGCGGGTTAACATCAAAAGTGCTGATGAGGCCTCACCCTCGGCACTCGATAGTAACCCAATAGTGTCGAGCAACTAAGGGGAAGTGATGTGCGGTGTCGGGGCCTGGTCTTCGATCCCGTTGATCGGGTCTTCGATGATGAAGTAGGGGCAACAAGGACAAGGTGGGGGTCACTGGTGGATCACTAGCCAACCTATACTAAGAAGTTTAGGATAAGCAGGTAGGGAACAATGAGTAGGTTACAAAAGCAGGTTATGCATCAGAATAGCAGCAAACAATAACAATAGCAAAATCTAATGTAAGGATGAGAGAATGGAATGGGCGATATCGGGATAGGGGGGCTTGCCTGGTTGCTCTGGCAAGGAGGGGTCGTCGTTGACGTAGTCGATCACAGGGGCGACATCGGTCTCGGGGTCTACGGGAGAGAAGAGGGGGAAGAAACAGTAAATATAAAGCAAACATAGCATCACAAAGCATAACGTGGCAATATGCTGTGCCGGGTGTGACCTAACGTATGGCTACACGATATAGGTGAATGGGAAATTCAACCGGGAATGTATTCCCGATTCCGGACCTGTGTCAGACAGATGACTAGAGGGGAAATAATCCATATTCAGATAGTTAGAGGCATCTGACAGGTAAACAGATCGCGTATTCGGATTTGTCTCGTCATTCTAAGCAACTTTCATGTAGAAAACATTTTCATCTGACTTACGGATTAGTTTATATTATTTTTCAAAGATTAAACATCCTCAGGATTTTCTTTAATTATAAAGTTCGAATTAAAAACAATGAAATAATTTTGTTATCTAGTGCTATTCTAGCCATAGTGTATGGAAGCGGGGCCAGTGACCGGTCAACACGTGAATAGTAAAAATGGGCCCCACATGTCATAGGCTAGACCTAAACAAATACATAAATACTAACCTAATTAATGGGGTCCACATGTCATCTGCTAGTAGCTAACCAAGCTACTACTTAAGCCTAAACTAATTGAACAGAGGGCCGGCCTCACAGAGAAAACACGCACGCACGCATAGCACACCAACCACGGCCATGGTTAGAGGCACAAGGTGCCTCACGTAGCTAGGCATGTAAGCATGCAGATCATATGGCCACTGCCAGCAGCATCACTCGGGAACAGGGGCGGCAACAAGCGGCTGGGGCAGTTGGGTGAGCGCGTAGCAAAGAGCAGCAGCGCCAAGCATCAGAGAGCAGTAACAGCAGCAGCAAAAAGCAGCATCAGCGTAGATGGTAGCAAGCAGAGCAGCACAGCAGCTGCAGAACGCAGCGGCAGGAAGCAGCAGCGACCGGCTGTGAGCGCGCGTGGCGCACAGGGAGCGAGGGGTCAAGGGAGCAGGAGGCAAGCGGGGGCGCGGCAGGGAGCTACGGCGGATGCAGGCGCGGCCGGGCGGCCGAGCGCGTGCACATGGGTGCGGCCAGGGCGCGCACTGGGCCGCCAAGACGCAAGGCGCGGGCGCGGTGAGCGTGACACAGTCGTGGTGGCCGCGGCCATCGGTCGGCACTTGGGCGGCGCAACAGAGCGACGAACAGAGGGTGAAAACGAGGGGAATGGGGGTGGCGCTCACAGGGGAAGGCGGAGGACGCGTCCGGCGGGGCGGAGGAGCTCCGATGAGGTAGATCGAGCGCGGGGCGGCGGCGGCCATTGGCGAGGTAGATGCGTCGATCCCGGCGATGTAGTGCGGCTCCGGCCGAATGGATCCCCGCAGATGATGCAGCAGACGATGAATATCCTCTTCGCGCGGTGTCATAGGTCGGGGAGGGAGGTGGCCACGGCAACAAGGTCATCCATGGCGGGCGGAGCTTCAGTCGGTGCGTGTGGGAGAGGGAAACGACAAGAGGGAGGAGGAGGGAAAGCTAGGGTTTCGACCGAGGGGGTCGCGGGATCGTCTTGTAGGCAGCCAGGGGCGTCGGATGGCCGCCACGCACGCCAAGGCACGACCATGGTCGTGGATGCGTGCCACGATCTCCCGTGAATAGGAGGAAGGAGAGTGGCGGCTGGGCTGGGTACTTTTCCTAGTGGGCCAAAATGTATAGGGTCATTCCTCCTCTCTTTCTTTTTATAAAATTGCTACTCTTTCCTATTTAGTTTAGATAGCAATAGGTTTTTGTTGGAGCTCAAACTTTGCACAAAAATGCTATGCAATATTCTAGGGCTGCACAAAATTTTTTGGGGCATTTGCAAAGGTTTAAAATTTTGTTTATTTTGGAAAGGCCAAATTAAATACCTTTGGGCACTTATTGAAATCCTAAGAATTTATTTGTGAGACAAATTAAGTTGGTTTCAACATGACAATGATCAAGAAAATTGTATAGAACTTATTCGAACATTTTAGTTTTATAGCTTGAGGAGAAATAATTTTGACTTGTCTTTTAAGTTTGAAATTTTACGTCGGTTTGGGACAAAGTGATGATTAGCAAAATTCGATTATGATGATGTGGCACCATTAATAGGAGTTTACTGTAGCATGACACCCGGGGTGTTACAAATCTCCTCCACTACAAGAAATCTCGTCCCGAGATTTAAGAGGTGAAGTAAGGGGAAAGTTCTGGTTACGGAATTCTAGCGGATCCTCTCGTTCTTGGTTGCCCTTCTTGAAGAATTTGATCCCTTACGTTGATGTCTTCATGTCGTTGCATCAAGGCATCATGATGAAGTTGTCGTTCTTCCTTCCGGATCTTCATCGTACTTACGGAAAAGATAAGGGGGAAAACTCGGGAAGGACAGATCTCGACACATGTTAGGTACATGGGGGCTATCTTAGTGAAAGAGGCATAGAAGCATCTCTCGAGCTAAAATCCAAGAAAGAGAACGAGAGCAAAGTAAGAAGGTGTAGTAAGAAGCTTCAAGTGGATAGGCAATCGTTCGTTGCCTGGAACAGAGTGTGAAAGGGATCTAGAGCAACAAGAAAAATATACTGCATCAGATACCAAATTAGATCTGTAAGAAGGTGGCTCGTGAATTCCCTACGAAGCCAAGCGTGAGGAATAACACTGGGAACGGGGTGTACAGGAGAGTCAGGTTTCGATCCTGGGACCTGTGGGTTATTGGCCCACCATGCGGGTTAAAAGTAGGAAGGGCGCTTACAACTTGCACGGTCATGATAGCAAGGCATGTCAGAGGATAGCTTGTCAGCTATGTCGACAACAACGTCGGTACCAAGGGCGAGGGACGAAGAGAACAATTTCCTGCTCGTTGAAACGAGGTGAACCAATAGGCAAAGTTCGTGTCCATCGGTGATACCGAAATGTCAGCAACATTAGTAATATGGTCTCACTGACAAGGTTGTACATCGGGGTGTTTTATAAAGAGGGATTTATTTCTGCTTATATCATATAGATCACAAGAAAGGTTAAACAAACCAATGGATAGGAAAAACATATGATTATCAGATCAAACAATCCAATGGAAAGGAAGATGTGTTTACACGTAAGAGTTGGGAGTATATCCTTCCCAAGGAAAAGCAGAGCAGGATATACATGATAGGACAGCAAGTATAAAAGCATTTAGATAATGGGGCGAGGGAAGAATCATGATATTACCCACACAACGGTGTGAGGGTAATTGAACGAGAAACATTTTGTATTATGCTTCCGATGTTCTTGTTGATATTCGGAATACCACAGTCATGCTTCGATGCAGCAATGATATGGTGTCAAGTAAAGATTGGGTTCGAAGATCTCAAGAGATACCGAGAAACAATTCCAAGATTATCTCAGAACGTAAGGAATAACAAAGCATAACCAAGTCTGTGTTGGCAGAAAGTCCAGATGTCATCAATGATATCACAAATCATCGAGGGACAGGGATGGTATTTCTAGCCATGAATTTAATTGACATCTTTGAAGAAGCCAAAGTGTTGATGGTGATCACAACAAATTTTGTCGGGAGACTCTATGAAGATGCCATTGAGCAGAAAAGGAAGGATGAAGTGAAAGGCTATGAGACCCACGGATTCGACACAAGCTCGAAGTCAAGCTTGTTGTTTGAGGTGAAATGATAAGATGAGGAAGATCGACGTAAGCTTAGCTCATCATCGGAAGTTGCTTCGGGCATAAGGACTAGGTAACACAGTTAAAAGTTGACATGATAAAAATATAGCCGATCAGGCTAGGAATGATGTGATGGGGTATGAAACTTCCCAGTAACAAGTACTAGGGGTAATACTGGAAGGTAAATCGGAGTAGAGGTTGGACGGGGGAAATGATTTGCAGAGGAAAAGTATTTCAACTTATCCAGGAAATGGAATCAAGGAGGAAATATGGTCGGAACCACGATTGCAAAGGATCAATTCATAGATATAAGATGAACTTGTACCACGGAAATAATTATTTTTACGAGCAGCTTTCATGATGAGTTCTAAATCAGGTCCATGGGCATGAACACAGAGCTTCAAGGTCAACTCCCACTTCTCCAATGCATAATCTTTCATTCACCGCTCGCTTTTGATGAAGTTACAAAGTTGATAGTTTTATCTGGCAAAACACCAGAGGAGTATGACTCATGAAAACTCTCGGGTTCACACGGATTATGGAAGGCATAGGTTCAACCCATCAGGGTATCGTGGAAACATATACCACAAGCTCAATAGTAAATACCACCAGCTCGAAAGCAGAGGATACAATTTACCAAAGGCATTATGTGTCAGGGGAAAACTCACGAGAATTTAGAATGAGAAGGACACTGTCGGATAATAATCCAACAAAGGATTTGGTAGTCCACAATGATCTGATACGATTATCGGTACTCAACCAGAGGAAGAAAGAATGCAAAGGCATCAGATTATAGATATATCTGGATAACTTCAAAGCTTAAATAGAAAGGGATTATGATTATCAAATCAGAAGATCGAAAGCAGAGGCTCTGATCAAAAGATAATTGAGTTGAATCGATATAGATCGACAATTGATCAAGGTTTGATTTGCCGAGAACCAACTCATGTCTGGAATGACGTCTAAGCTGGAAGAACAATTTCCAAGGAACAACTGATGATTGCGTGCATTCACACACATGTTGATTCGACGGGGTAAGGACGACAATCGCAAAGGATTTTAATGAATATTGCTAGACATATGGAATTAACCAAGCAAGCAGGTAGTGAAGAACAAGAACAATAAGCTACTGAGGATTTTGAGAGATCGAATAGTACTTCGAAGAATTTTGTGAAACACAAGAACAACTAGGGATGAGTGAATACTCGATAAGTGCGAGGAATTATCCGTAGGGGTATTCATGCGGTAAAGAACTGCAAGGCAGTAAGCTCAAAGGATTCTCGGGGCAACATAGAGTATTTCGAGGCATCTTGTAATAACAAGAGCAACAGGGAATGATTGTATGAATGGCAAGTGTGCGTAGTTATCCATAAGGATATATTGGTGCCAGGGAATTGCAAAAGCGACGGGCACATAGTCTCGAGAGAACATCATAGAGTATCTTTGGAATCTTCTAGTGCAGCAGGTGATCATCTGTGATAAGGGGCTCTCTGGGTGGATGTGATCATGAGATCCTAATGTTAGAGTTAGTAAATTCATTTCAACCCGAATAGAAGAGAGATCAGAGTCCCAGAGTATAGACGAGGAATAAAAGATCCTAATACCATCCAATTGGCGACGTGGGCCAGTAAGCCACACAGCCAAGTTAGTAAAATAGTTTTCGGTTTCTAGACTCAACTTCGGCCAAGGAGTTGGAAAGGGGGCTACCTACAGGCAGTTGGCTCTGATACCAACTTGTGACGCCCTCGATTCAATTGTACACTAATCATACACGTAAATGTGTACGATCAAGATCAAGGACTCACGGGAAGATATCCCAACACAACTCTAGACGCAAATTAAAATAATACAAGCTTTATATTACAAGCCAGGGGCCTCGAGGGCTCGAATACATAAGCTCGAAAACACAAGAGTCAGCGGAAGCAACAATATCTGAGTACAGACATAGGTTAGACAAGTATGCCTTAAGAAGGCTAGCACAAAAGCAACATCGATCAAAAAGGCAAGGCCTCCTGCCTGGGAGCCTCCTAACTACTCCTGGTCGTCGGCGGTCTCCATGTAGTAATAGGCATCAGCGGTAGCATTTGGCTCCTGGGCTCCGACATCTGGTTGCATCAACCGGAAAGAAGAAGAAAGGGGGAAAAGGGGGAGCAAAGCAACCGTGAGTACTCATCCAAAGTACTCGCAAGCAAGGATCTACACTACATATGCAACATTATCAAAGGAAGGTTGTATATGTGGACTGGGCTGCAGAAATGCCAGAATAGAGAGAAGGCCTAGTCCTATCGAAGACTAGCATCTTCAAGCATCTTGCAGCATCAGAAGAGATAAGAGTAGCATAAAGTAAAGTAGTAGTAGTGTTGTCAACCTCGACCGGACATCCTTTCTCGACTCTCTGCGAGAAAGCAATCCTAGAGCCATACTATCCAGTTATCATCACAATCTATTCCTCATCACAAGTATCCAGTTCTAGTTGTATCGATCGGGATACAACTCCAAGTGTCCGTTACCGCAGGACAGGCTATCGATAGATGTTTTCTTCCCTGCAGGGGTGCACCAACTTACCCACCATGCTCGATTAACTTCGGCCGTACACACTTTCCTGGGTCATGCCCGGCCTCGGCCACACAATACGCCGCAACCAGACCTAGTCTTAATAGAGAGGTCAGCATGCCGGACTAAACCTATGCCCCCAGGGGTCATGGGCCATCTCCCCGGGAACTCCTGCATGTTGCGTACGCGGCCGGTGAGCAGACCTAACTACCTCCTTCAACAAGGCAGGTGCTTACGCAGTCCAACCCGGCGCGTGCCGCCCAGTCGCTGATGTCTAATACGCTTCGGCTGATGCATATGACGCAGAACGCCCATACTATGCCCACGTGATGGTTAGTGCTATCAGGCCAGAGGCCCCTCGGATCAAATATCCCAATCGTAGTGGATTAGGAACATGCGGTAACAAGCAAAGACTCACGAAAGATGTGACCCCGTCGCCCCGTCTCGAGGACTTGCGGTAAGGGCTAGGAATGCCCGACCACGCCTCGTAATTATCTCGTGGGCACCTTCCAGGTCAACCCGACTCCACATCACTCGCAATTATGCTCGTACGGGTACCCCTCGGGGTCGACCCGTCTTTAGTAACATGGTTCAGTGTAAAGTCATAGTAACCATAGTAAACGTGTGTCCAAACATCAAGGGGAAAACCCGAGGAATCACCCCCGGTGAATTCCACTCGATGTAATCATCAAGGTGAACATAAGAGGGACCACCCTCGAGGTTCGCACTTGAGGGGTTGCATGATAGAGTCGCATCGAAAGTGGTTAAGGCGGAATCACCCTCGATGACCACGACCAAATAACTACACTAGCGGGTTAACATCAGAAGTGCTGATGAGGCCTCACCCTCGGCACTCGATAGTAACCCAGTAGTGTCGAGCAACTAAGGGGAAGTGATGTGCGGTGTCGGGGCCTGGTCTTCGATCCCCTTGATCGGGTCTTCGATGATGAAGTAGGGGCAACAAGGACAAGGTGGGGGTCACTGGTGGATCACTAGCCAACCTATACTAAGCAGTTTAGGATAAGCAGGTAGGTAACAATGAGCAGGTTACAAAAGCAGGCTATGCATCAGAATAGCAGCAAACAATAACAGTAGAAAAATCTAATGCAAGCATGAGAGAATGGAATGGGTGATATCGGGATGATCAAAGGGGGGGGGGCTTGCCTGGTTGCTCTGGCAAGGAGGGGCGTCATCGACGTAGTCGATCACAGGGGCGACATCGGTCTCGGGGTCTATCGGAGAGAAGAGGGGGAAGAAACAGTAAATATAAATCAAACATAGAATCACAAAGCATAACGTGGCAATATGTTGTGCCGGGTGTGACCTAACATATGGCTACACGATATAGGTGAATGGGAAATTCAACCGGGAATGTATTCCCGATTCCGGACCTGTGTCAGACAAATGACCAGAGGGGAAATGATCCATGTTCAGATAGTTAGAGGCATCTGACAGGTAAACATATCACGTATTCGTATTCATCTTGTCATTCTGAGCAACTTTCATGTAGAAAACATTTTCATCCGACTTACGGATTAGTTTATATGATTTTTCAAAGATTAAACATTCTCAGAATTTTCTTTAGTTATAAAATTCAAATTAAAAACAATGAAATACTTTTGTTATCTAGTGCTATTCTAGCCACAGTGTATGGCAGCGGGGCCAGTGACCGGTCAACACGTGAATAGTAGAAATGGGCCCCACATGTCATAGGCTAGACCTAAACAAATACATAAATACTAACTTAATTAATGGGGTCCACATGTCATCTGCTAGTAGCTAACCAAGCTACTACTTTAGCCTAAACTAATTGAACAGAGGGCCGGCCTCACATAGAAAACACACACGCGCGCATGCATAGCACACCAACCACGACCATGGTCAGAGGCACAAGCGGTGCCTCACGTAGCTAGGCATGTAAGCATGTAGAGCATATGGCCACGGCCAGCAGCATCACTCGAGAACAGGGGCGGCAGCGAGCGGCTGGGGCAATTGGGCGAGCGCGCAGCAAAGAGCAGCAGCGACAAGCATCAGAGAGCAGTAACGGCAGCACCAAATAGCAGCATCAGCGTAGACGGTAGCAAGCAGAGCAGCACAGCAGCTGCAGAACGCAGCGGCAGGAAGCAGCAGCGACCGGCTGTGAGCTCGCGTGGCGCACAGGGAGCGAGGGGCCAAGGGAGCGGGAGGCAAGCGGGGGCACGGCAGGGAGCTACGGCGAATGCAGGCGCGGCCGGGCGGCCAAGCGCGCGCACATGGGCACGGCCAGGGCGCGCACTGGGCGGACAGGACACAAGGCGCGGGCGCGGTGAGCGTGACACGGTCGTGGTGGCTGCGGCCATCGGTCGACACTTGGGAGGCGCAACAGAGCGACGAACAAAGGGGGAAAACGAGGGAAATGGGGGTGGCGCTCACAGGGGAAGGCGGAGGACGCGTCCGGCGGGGCGGAGGAGCTCCGATGAGGTAGATCGAGCGCGGGGCGGCGGCGGCCATTGGCGAGGTAGATGCGTCGATCCCGGCGATGTAGTGCGGCTCCGGTCGAATGGATCCCCGCAGATGATGCAATAGACGACGGCGGTCCTCTTCGGCGCGGTGTCATAGGTCGGGGAGGGAGGTGGCCACGGCAACAAGGTCATCCATGGCGGGCGGAGCTTCGGTCGGTGCGTGTGGGAGAGGGAAACGACAAGAGGGAGGAGGAGGGAAAGCTAGGGTTTCGACCGAGGGGGTCAAGGGATCGTCTTGTAGGCAGCCAGGGGCATCGGATGGTCGCCACGCACGCCAAGGCACGACCATGGTCGTGGATGCGTGCCACGATCTCCCGTGAACAGGAGGAAGGAGAGTGGCGGCTGGGCTGGGTACTTTTCAGAGAGCAGTAACAGCAGCAGCAAATAGCAGCATCAGCATAGACGGTAGCAAGCAGAGCAGCACAGCAGCTGCAGAACGCAGCGGCAGGAAGCAGCAGCGACCGGCTATGAGCGCGCGTGGCGCACATGGAGCGAGGGGCCAAGGAAGCGGGAGGCAAGCAGGGGCACGGCAGGGAGCTACGGCGGATGCGGGCGCGGCCGGGCGGCTGAGCGCGTGCAAGTGGGCGCGGCCAGGGCGCGCACTGGACGGCTAGGACGCAAGGCGCGGGCGCGGTGAGCGTGACACGGTCGTGGTGGCCGCAACCATCGGTCGACACTTGGGCGACGCAACAAAGCGACGAACAGAGGGGGAAAACAAGGGAAATGGGGGTGGCACTCACAGGGGACGGCGGAGGACGCGTCCGGCGGGGCGGAGGAGCTCCGATGAGGTAGATCGAGCGTGGGGCGGCGGCGGCCATTGGCGAGGTAGATGCGTCGATCCCGGTGATGTAGTGCGGCTCCGGTCGAATGGATCCCCGCAGATGATGCAATAGATGACGATGGTCCTCTTCGGTGCGGTGTCATAGGTCGGGAAGGGAGGTGGCCACGGCAACAAGGTCATCCATGGCGGGCGGAGCTTCGGTCGGTGCATGTGGGAGAGGGAAACGACAAGAGGGAGGAGGAGGGAAATCTAGGGTTTCGACCGAGGGGGTCGCGGGATCGTCTTGTAGGTAGCCAGGGGCGTCAGATGGCCACCACGCACGCCAAGGCACGACCGTGGTCATGGATGCATGCCACGATCTCCCATGAACAGGAGGAAGGAGAGTGGCGGCTAGGCTGGGTATTTTTCCTAGTGGGCCAAAATGTATAGTGTCATTCCTCCTCTCTTTGTTTTTATAAAATTGCTACTCTTTCCTATTTAGTTTATATAGCAATTGGTTTTTGTTGGAGCTCAAACTTTGCACAAAAATGCTATGCAATATTCTAGGGCTGCACAAAAGTTTTTGGGGCATTTGCAAATGTTGAAGATTTTGTTTATTTTGGAAAGGCCAACTTAAATACCTTTGGGCACTTATTGAAATCCTAAGAATTTATTTGTGAGACAAATTAAGTTGGTTTCAACATGACAATGATCAGGAAAATTGTATAGAACTTATTCGAACATTTTAGTTTTATAGCTTGAGGAGAAATAATTTTGACTTGTCTTTTAAGTTTCAAATTTTACGTCGGTTTGGGACAAAGTGATGATTAGCAAAATTCGATTATGATGATGTGGCACCATTAATAAGAGTTTACTGTAGCATGACACCCGGGGTGTTACAGCCAGCCGGCCCACTGGCCCAACCGCGCCCCTGGCCTATATGGCCTGTCGACACCTGAACCCTAGCCTCTCCCCACTACTCCACCACTCGCACCCCTACTCCCCACGATCCCCTTTTCCCCATCCCGAACGGGATTGAGATCGAGCCAACGCCCAGTCGCCGCCGCCCCCAACGCCGCCCTCGTCGTCGCCGACCACCGCTGCCTTACGTCTCCGCCAATGCTGCCATTGCCCCGCGTGCCTCGGCCTCCTCCTTGTCCCGTGCCGAGGCCGCCGTTCCTGCGTCGCGCCCTCGACCCCGTCGTCTCGCCGGCCACCGCGACCCCCTGCCACTGCTCGCACGCCTGTGCGCATCGTCGCGCACACCGCGCTCGGTCCCCATGGTGCCGCTCCTCCGCTGCCTCTCTGCTGTGTCCGCACCAGCGCGCCACCGCGGCCTCCTCCCGCTCACGCCTGCTGCCATGGCCGCGCGCGCTCGGCGCCGCGCGTGCCTGCCCCGACGCCCCTGCTCCTCGCGTCGTCGCCTCGTGCAGCTAGACCGCGCGGCCGCGCCTTTGCATCACCGCCTGCGCCGCTCGCTGCCTCCTCTGCTGGCTGCTGCCGCTCCAGCGGCGTCGCCCGCTGCCGCTACCACTTACTTGTGCTCGCCACCCGCGCACTCCGGCAAGCCGCCCCCTGTTCTCCCGTCATTCCGACCGCAGCCACCGGCTCCAAGCCGCGCGCCCCGCCCTTCACGTGCCGCCCCGCAACGCCCTGTCGAGTGGGCTGGCGCTCGTCGCCTGGCTCCGCCCGACGCCCGTAAAACCGTTTGCCCGCTAGGCCCCCTGGGGCCTATGACAAGGGGCCCCCAGAATGAAATTTAAAAAAAGGATTTTAATAATAATAATAATAATAATAAATACAATTAATAATTAATTAAATAATTAATCTTAATTAATTAATTAAAGAATTAATTAAACTAATTAATCCTTATTAGATTAACCTAATCGATTAACTAAACCCTAATTAACCTAACAGAGTATGACAGGTGGGTCCCACTGGACCCACGCGTCAGTTTGATCCAGTCAACCCCTGTTGACTGCTGACGTCAGCATGACATCATGCTGATGTCATAAATCCAATTTCGAATTAAATTAAATAATTAATTAAATTCCAGAAATTAATAAAATCTTTAGTAAATCATATCTTTTAATCCGTAACTCGGATTAAATTATTTTCAACATGAAAGTTGCTCAGAACGACGAGACGAATCCGGATACGCAGCCCATTCGTCCGCCACGCATCCCTAGCATAGCAAACACGCAGCTTTCCCCCTCCGGTTCATCTGTCCAAAAACGCGAAACACCGGGAATACTTTCCTGGATGTTTTCCCCCTTCACTGGTACCACCTCGTACCGTGTTAGGGCACACCTAGCATCACGCTTTGTCATGTCATGCATCGTCATGCATTTGTTTGCATTATATTTATTGTTTCTTCCCCCTCTTCTCTCGCTAGACACCGAGACCGACACCGCTGCTACCCAGTACGACTACGGTGTTGACGACCCCTCTCTCTTGCCAGAGCAACCAGGCAAGCCCCCACTTTGATCACCAGATATCGCCTACTCCTCTCTCTACTGCTTACATTAGAGTAGTGTAGCATGTTACTGCTTTCCGTTAATCCTATTCTGATGCATAGCCTGTCATTATTGCTACAACTGTTGATACCTTACCTGCAATCCTAAATACTTAGTATAGGGTGCTAGATTATCATCAGTGGCCCTACATTCTTGTCAGTCTGCCATGCTATACTATCGGGCCGTGATCACGTCGGGTGTTGATCATGGGTATATACTTATACATATATACATGCTATACAGGTGGTGACTAAAGTCGGGTCGGCTCGTAGGAGTACCCGCGAGTGATTCCGATGTTGGGGCTAAAGGGGCAGGTGGCTCCATCCCGGTAGAGGTGTGCCTGAGTTCCCGAAGGCCCCCGACTGTTACTTTGTGGTGGAGCGACAGGGCAGGTTGAGACCACCTAGGAGAGAGGTGGGCCTGGCCCTGGTCGGCGTCCGTGGTTGTTTCAAAATAACACGCTTAACGAGATCTTGGTATTTGATTCGAGTCTGGCTACTGGCCTATGCGCACTAACCATCTACGCGGGGACAGTTATGGGCACTCGACGTCGTGGTATCGGCCGAAGCCTTCGTGACGTCAGCGACTAAGCGGCGCACGCCGTGTTGGACCGCGTAATGCAACTTCCTTTGTAATGGAGGTTGCTAGGTCTGCTCTCCGGCCGCCCTCGCAACATGCAGGTGTGCAATGGGCGATGGGCCCAGACCCCTGCGCCATAGGATTTAGACCGACGTGCTGACCTCTCTGTTGTGCCTAGGTAGGGCTGCGACGTGTTGATCTTCCGGGGCCGGGCATGACCCAGGAAAGTGTGTCCGGCCAAATGGGATCGAGCGTGTTGGGTTATGTGGTGCACCCCTGCAGGGAAGTTAATCTATTCGAATAGCCGTGTCCCTCGGTAAAAGGATGACCCGGAGTTGTACCTTGACCTTATGACAACTAGAATCGGATACTTAATAAAACACACCCTTCCAAGTGCCAGATACAACCGGTGATTGCTCTCTCACAGGGCGACGAAGGGAGGATCATCGGATAGGATTATGCTATGCGATGATACTGGGTGAACTTACCATCTACTCTCTTCTTCTGCTGCAAGATGGCGGTTACCAGAAGCGTAGTCTTCGATAGGACTACCTATCCCCTTCTTATTTTGGCATTCTGCAGTTCAGTCCACATATGATAGCCTTTTCCATTTGATACCAATGCATACATGTGTAGTGTAGCTCCTTGCTTGCGAGTACTTTGGATGAGTACTCACGGTTGCTTTACTCCCCCCCTTTCCCCCTTCCTATACCCGATTGCTGCGACCAGACGATGGAGCCCAGGAGCCAGACGCCACCGTCGACGACGATGACTACTACTACTCGGGAGGTGCCTACTACTACGTGCAGCCCGCTGGCGACGACCAGGAGTAGTTTAGGTGGATCCCAGGCAAGAGGCCTGCACCTCTTTCGAGTTGTATCCCAGTTTGTGCTAGCCTTCTTAAGGAAACTTGTTTAACTTATGCCTGTACTCAGATATTGTTGCTTCCGCTGACTCGTCTATGATCGAGCTCTTGTAATCGAGCCCTCGAGGCCCCTGGCTTGTAATATGATGCTTGTATGACTTATTTTATTTGTAGAGTTGTGTTGTGATATCTTCCCGTGAGTCCCTGATCTTGATCCTACACGTTTGCGTGTATGATTAGTGTACGATCAAACCGGGGGCGTCACAACAACACTCTTCGGAGTAGGAGCTGCTTCTCCCCTTCTTCTTGGCCACCATTTGTTCCTCCTCGACTCAGCCATGCCCCCTTTCCTCGTCATCGTCTCTGAAGCCGGTAAGCAACATGGAACTCCTTTCCCCTATGTTAGGTCGTTTGTTAGGCCGTTAGGCAAGGTGTAGGATCAATCTTCCCATTGCTCACCACACCATTGATGTTGCCTAGCTTATTGACGAACGGATGAAGATGGTAGTTCAAGCAGCAACACTGATAGCTGTGATTCAGGAATGGCTCATGTTGATCCACAAGAGAATTGTTCGTCGTGGTGACAAGCCTGTCATCCTTATGCTCCAATGTTAGCCCAGGATAAGGAGAGGATGACGAATATGAACTACATGGCTGCAATGATGACAGAGGCTCTGTCGATGCTAAGAATGACAATAGCACCTTTCGCCAGGCTTGTGTAGACCTTCGGGAGTTGGGGGCTGCTACAAGATAGCATCCACACCAGTGTGGAAGAGCAAGTTGCCATGTTCCACCATGTTGTCGGTCATAACTAGAAGTTCAGGGTTATCCACAACATGTTTAGGATATCAATGGAGACCGTTTCCAGGTACTTTAGGCAAGTGTTGCATGCTGTTGGGGAACTCAGAGGAGAGATGATCAGGTCACAAACCGGCCAGACTCCTAACAAGGTTCGCACTAGCCCAATATATCCGCATTTCAAGGTGAGCCCTGACAGTATGTGATGGTGTCATGGGCTAGGGGGTGCTAATCATGTTGGTCCCCAATCATGGATTGGGCCGAGGACCCCCAAACAACCGACAAATGGGCCAGGTTTGCCATGCCTCGCGACATACTCAAGATGGAATCCTCCCAAGACTTGGCACATACTTCAAGAAACATTTGAATCATCGGCATATTTATCCCTTGATGTAATCGACCTACATGTAAACCTAGGTATCCCCGGTGCCTATATAAGCCGAGGGGTTTAGACCATAGGTTTAGATTCATTCACATACGATCTCGAGGTAGATCATTGACGTTGTCCTGGACTAGGGGTCCCAGCCCAGCCGGTCTAGCACATGGGCCGGACTGCCAGCCCATCGAGGAGGAGAGACTTCGGAGGCCTTTAATATGCCTCGAATGAAGACTTGGCGTGTAGTTCAAGTATATCTGTTAGATTCGGCATGTAATCCCTAGATGGCAACCGACCATGTGTAACCCTAGATACCCCTGGTGCCTATATAAGCCGGAGGGTTTAGTCCGTAGAGATGAACATTCATTCATTCATCATCATCATCATCGTACCCCTAGGATTTAGACCACAACTCGCGATCTCGAGGTAGATCAACTCCGTACCTTGATACACCCATAATATAAGCAAGAGCAGGTGTTGGGGAACGCAGTAATTTCAAAAAAAAATCCTACGCACACGCAAGATCTATCTAGGTGATGCATAGCAACGAGAGGGGAGAGTGTTGTGTACGTACCCTTGTAGACCGTAAGCGGAAGCGTTATGACAACGCGGTTGATGTAGTCATACGTCTTCACAATCCGACCGATCCTAGTACCGAAAGTACGGCACCTCCACGATCTGCACACGTTCAGCTCGGTGAAGTCCCATGAACTCTCGATCCAGCTGAGTGTCGAGGGAGAGCTTCATCAGCACGACGGCATGATAACGGTGATGATGAAGCTACCAGCGCAGGGCTTCGCCTAAGCACTACGATGATATGACCGAGGTGGATTATGGTGGAGGGGGAACCGCACACAGATAAGACAATGATCAACTTGTGTGTCTATGGGGTGCCCCCTCCCTCGTATATAAAGGAGTGGAGGAGGGGGGAGGGCCGGCCCTCTATGGCGCGCCCTAGGGGAGTCCTACTCCCATCGGGAGTAGGATTCCCCCCTTCCAAGTAGTAGGAGTAGGAGAGAAGGAAGGGGAGGAGAGGGGAATGAAGGGGGATCCACCCAATTCATATTGGACTAGGGGGGCGCGCCTCCCGCCTTTTCCCTTCCTCTCCTCTATTCCACTATGGGCCAATAAGGCCCATATACCCCCCCTGGAGGGGGGATGCCTGAACTCATCCATAACCATTTCGATGCCCAAACATAGGCTTCCAATATATCAATCTTTACGTATTGACCATTTCGAGACTCTTCGTCATGTCCGTGATCATATCCGGGACTCCGAACTACCTTCGGTACATCAAAATACAAAAACTCATAATACCGATCGTCACCGAACGTTAAGCGTGCGGACCCTACGGGTTCGAGAACTATGTAGACATGACCGAGACTCATCTCCGGTCAATAACCAATTGCGGAACCTGGATGCTCATATTGGTTCCTACATATTCTACGAAGATCTTCATCGGTCAAACCGCACAACAACATACGTTGTTCCCTTTGTCATCGGTATGTTTGCCCGTGATTCGATCGTCGGTATCTCAATACCTAGTTCAATCTCGTTACCGGCAAGTCTCTTTACTCGTTCCGTAATGCATCATCCCACAACTAACTCATTAGTCACATTGCTTGCAAGGCTTATAGTGATGTGCATTACCGAGAGGGCCCAGAGATACCTCTCCAATACTCGGAGTGACAAATCCTAATCTCGATCTATGCCAACTCAACAAACACCATCGGAGACACCTGTAGAGCATATTTATAGTCACCCAGTTACATTGTGACGTTTGATAGCACACTAAGTGTTCCTCCGGTATTCGGGAGTTGCATGATATCATAGTCATAGGAACATGTATAAGTTATGGAGAAAGCAATAGCAACAAACTAAACGATCATCATGCTAAGCTAACGAATGGGTCAAGTCAATCACATCATTGTCTAATGATGTGATCCCGTTAATCAAATGACAACTCATGTGTATGGTCATAAAACATAACTATCATTGATTCAACGAGCTAGTCAAGTAGAGGCATACTAGTGACACTCTGTTTGTCTATGTATTCACACATGTACTATGTTTCTGGTTAATACAATTCTAGCATGAATAATAAACATTTATCATGATATATAAGGAAATATAAATAACACTTTATTATTGCCTCTAGGTCATATTTCCTTCAGTCTCCCACTTGCACTAGAGTTAATAATCTAGATTACATTGTAATTATTCTAATACTCATGGAGTCTTGGTGCCGATCATGTTTTGCTCGTGAGAGAGGCTTAGTCAACGGGTCTGCAACATTCAGATCCGTATGTATCTTGCAAATCTCTATGTCTCCCTCCTTGACTTGATCATAGATGGAATTGAAGCATCTCTTGATGTGCTTGGTTCTCTTGTGAAATATGGATTCCTTTGCCAAGGCAATTGCACCAGTATTGTAACAAACGATTTTCATTGGACCCAATGCACTAGGTATTACACCTAGATCAGATATGAACTCCTTCATCCAGACTCATTCATTTGCTGCTTCCAAAGCAGCTATGTACTCCGCTTCGCACGTAGATCCCGCCACGACACTCTGCTTGGAATTGCACCAACTGCCAGCTCCACCATTTAATAAAAATACGTATCCAGTTTGTGCCTTAGAGTCATCCAGATCAGTGTCAAAGCTTGCATCAACGTAACCGTTTATGACGAGCTCTTTGTCACCTCCATAAATGAGAAACATATCCTTAGTCCTTTTCAGGTATTTCAGGATGTTCTTGACCGCTATCCAGTGATCCACTCCTGGATTACTTTGGTACCTCCCTGCTAAACTAATAGCAAGGCAAACATCAGGTCTAGTACACAAAATTGCATACATGATAGAACCTATGGCTGAAGCATAGGGAATGACTTTCATTTTCTCTCTATCTTCTGCAGTGGTCGGGCATTGAGTCTGACTCAACTTCACACCTTGTAACACAGGCAAGAACCCTTTCTTTGCTTGATCCATTTTGAACTTCTTCAAAACTTTATCTAGGTATGTGTTTTGTGAAAGTCCAATTAAGTGTCTTGATCTATCTCTATAGATCTTGATGCCCAATATTTAAGCAGCTTCACCGAGGTCTTTCATTGAAAAATTCTTATTCAAGTATCCTTTTATGCTATTCAGAAATTCAGTATCATTTCCGATCAACAATATGTCATCTACATATAATATCAGAAATGCTACAGAGCTCCCACTCACTTTCTTGTAAATACAGGCTTCTCCACAAGTCTGTATAAAACCATATGCTTTCATCACACTATCAAAGCGTATATTCCAACTCCGAGAGGCTTGCACCAGTCCATAAATGGATCGCTGGAGCTTGCACACTTTATTAGCACCTTTTGGATCGACAAAACCTTCTGGTTGCATCATATACAACTATTCTTTAAGATATCCATTAAGGAATGCAGTTTTGACATCCATTTGCCAAATTTCATAATCATAAAATGCGGCAATTTCTAACATGATTCAGACGGACTTAAGCATCGCTACGGGTGAGAAGGTCTCATCATAGTCAACTCCTTGAACTTGTCGAAAACCTTTTGCAACAAGTCGAGCTTTGTAGACGGTAACATTACCGTCAGTGTCAGTCTTCTTCTTGAAGATCAATTTATTCTCTATGGCCTGCCGATCATCGGGCAAGTCAACCAAAGTCCACACTTTGTTCTCATACATGGATCCCATCTCAGATTTCATGGCCTCAAGCCATTTTGCGGAATCTAGGCTCATCATCGCTTCCTCATAGTTCGTAGGTTCGTCATGGTCAAGTAACATGACCTCCAGAACAACATTACCGTACCACTCTGGTGCAGATCTTACTCTGGTTGACCTACGAGGTTCGGTAGTAACTTGATTAGAAGTTTCATGATCATTATCATTAGCTGAAGGAAATATGCCCTAGAGGCAATAATAAAGTTATTATTTATTTCCTTATATCATGATTAAATTTTATTATTCATGCTAGAATTGTATTAACCGAAAACATGATACATGTGTGAATACACAGACAAACAGAGTGTCACTAGTATGCCTCTACTTGACTAGCTCGTTGATCAAAGATGGTTATGTTTCCTAGCCATAGACAAAGAGTTGTCATTTGATTAACGGGGTCACATCATTAGGAGAATGATGTGATTGACTTGACCCATTCCGTTAGCTTAACACTTGATCGTTTAGTATGTTGCTATTGCTTTCTTCATGACTTATACATGTTCCTATGACTATGAGATTATGCAACTCCCGTTTATCGAAGGAACACTTTGTGTGCTACCAAACATCAAAACGTAACTGGGTGATTATAAAGGTGCTCTACAGGTGTCTCCGAAGGTACTTGTTGGGTTGGCGTATTTCGAGATTAGGATTTGTCACTCCGATTGTCGGAGAGGTATCTCTGGGCCCACTCGGTAATACACATCACTTAAGCCTTGCAAGCATTGCAACTAATGAGTTAGTTGCAGGATGATGTATTACGGAATGAGTAAAGAGACTTGCCAGTAACGAGATTGAACTAGGTATTGAGATACTGATGATCGAATCTCGGGCAAGTAACATACCGATGACAAAGGGAACAACATATGTTGTTATGCGGTTTGACCGATAAAGATCTTCGTAGAATATGTAGGATCCAATATGAGAATCCAGGTTCCGCTATTGGTTATTGACCGGAGACGTGTCTCGGTCATGTCTACATAGTTCTCAAACCCGTAGGGTCCGCACGCTTAAAGTTCGATGACGGTTATATTATGAGTTTATGTGTTTTGATGTACCGAAGGTAGTTAGGAGTCCCAGATGAGATCACGGACATGACGAGGAGTCTCGAAATGGTCGAGACGTAAATATCGATATATTGGACGACTATATTTGGATACCAGAATGGTTCCGTGTGAGATCGGGATAATACCGGAGCACCAGGAGGTTATCGGAACCCCCCGGGAGGTATATGGGCCTTAATGGGCTTTAGTGGAAAGGATCAAGGGAGGGGGCGCGCCCCCCAAGCCCAATCCGAATTGGGAGGGGGACTCCCCCCTTTCCTTCCTCCCTCCTTCCTCTTCCTTCCCTCTCCCTCTCCAAATAGGAAAAGGAGGAGTCCTACTCCCGTTGGGAGTAGGACTCCCCCTTGGGCGCGCCTCCTCCCCTTGGCCGGCCCTCTCCTCCCCCTTTATATACGGAGGAGAGGGGCACCCCATAGACACAACAATTGATCTCTTGGATCTTTTAGCCGTGTGCGGTGCCCCTCTCCACCATAGTCCACCTCGATAATATTGTAGCGGTGCTTAGGCGAAGCCCTGCGACGGTAGAACATCAACATCATCACCACACCGTCGTGCTGATGGAACTCTCCCTCAAAGCTCGGCTGGATCGGAGTTCAAGGGACGCCATCGAGTTGAACATGTGCAGAACTCGGAGGTGCCGTGCGTTCGGTACTTGATCGGTCGGGTCGTGAAGACGTACGACTACATCAACCGCGTTGTGCTAACACTTCCACTTTCGGTCTACGAGGGTACGTGGACACACTCTCCCCTCTTGTTGCTATGCATCACCATGATCTTGCGTGTGCATAGTAGTTTTTTTGAAATTACTACGTTCCCCAACATTAGCTTCCTCACTTACTGGTGTAGGAATCACTGGAACTGAATTCAGTGATGAACTACTTTCCAATAAGGGAGCAGGTACAATTACCTCATCAAGTTCTACTTTCCTCCCACTCACTTATTTCGAGAGAAACTCCTTCTCTAGAAAGGATCCATTCTTAGCAACAAATATCTTGCCTTTGGATCTGTGATAGAAGGTGTACCCAATAGTTTCCTTTGGGTATCCTATGAAGACACATTTCTCTGATTTGGGTTCAAGCTTATCAGGTTGAAGCTTTTTCACATAAGCATCGCAGCCCCAAACTTTAAGAAACGACAACTTGGGTTTCTTGCCAAACCACAGTTCATAAGGTGTCATCTTAACGGATTCAGATGGTGCCCTATTTAAAGTGAATGCAGCTGTCTCTAAAGCATAACCCCAAAATGATAGCGGTAAATCACTAAGAGACATCATAGATCGCACCATATCTAGTAAAGTACGATTACGACATTCAGACACACCATTACGATGTAGTGTTCCGGGTGGCGTGAGTTGTGAAACTATTCCGCATTGTTTCAAATGAAGACCAAACTCGTAACTCAAATATTCTCCTCCATGATCAAATCGTAGAAACTTTATTTTCTTGTTACGATGATTTTCCACTTCACTATGAAATTCTTTGAACTTTTCAAATGTTTCAGACTTATGTTTCATTAAGTAGATATACCCATATCTTCTCAAATCATCTATGAAGGTGAGAAAATAACGATATCTGCCGCGAGCCTCAATGTTCGTTGGACCACATACATCAGTATGTATGATTTCCAATAACTCTGTTGCTCGCTCCATTGTTCCGGAGAACGGAGTTTTAGTCATCTTGCCCATCAGGCATGGTTCTCATGTACCAAGTGATTCATAATCAAGTGATTCCAGAAGTCCACCGGAATGGAGTTTCTTCATGTGCTTTACACCAATATGACCCAAATGGCAGTGCCACAAGTAAGTTGCACTATCATTATCAACTCTGCATCTTTTGGCATCAATACTATGAACATGTGTATCACTACTATCAGGATTTAGTAAAAATAGACCACTTATCAAGGGTGCATGACCATAAAATAAATTACTGATATAAATAGAACAACCATTATTCTCTGATTTAAATGAATAACCGTCTCGCATCAAACAAGATCCAGATATAATGTTCATGCTCAACGCTGGCACCATATAACAATTATTTAAGTCTAAAACTAATCCCGAAGGTAGATGTAGAGGTAGCATGCTGACGGCGATCACATTGACTTTGGAACCATTTCCCACGCGCATCGTCACCTCGTCCTTAGCCAATCTTCGCTTAATCCATAGCCCCAGTTTTGAGTTGCAAATTTTAGCAACAGAACCAGTATCAAATACCCAGGTGCTACTGCGAGCATTAGTAAGGTACACATCAATAACATGTATATCAAATATACCTTTCACTTTGCCATCCTTCTCCATCAAATACTTGGGGCAGTTCTACTTCCAGTGACCAGTCCCTTTGCAGTAGAAGCACTTAGTTTCAGGCTTAGCTCCAGACTTGGGTTTCTTCACTTGAGCAGCACCTGGCTTGCTGTTCTTCTTGAAGTTCCCCTTCTTCCCTTTACCCTTTTCTTGAAACTAGTGGTCTTGTTGACCATCAACACTTGATGCTCCTTCTTGATTTCTACCTCCGCAGCCTTTAGCATCGCGAAGAGCTCGGGAATAGTCTTATCCATCCCTTGTATATTATAGTTCATCACGAAGCTCTTGTAGCTTGGTGGCAGTGATTGAAGAACTCTATCAATGACACTATCATCAGGAAGATTAACAACCAGCTGAGTCAAGTGGTTGTGGTACCCAGACATTCTGAGTATATGTTCACTGATAGAACTATTCTCCTCCATTTTGCAGCTGTAGAACTTATTGGAGACTTCATATCTCTCAATCCGGGCATTTTCTTGAAATATTAACTTCAACTCCTGGAACATGTAACGCCCCATATGTAACCTGCCATATTTGTATTCCAACTCTTGCCATTTCCGGCACTAAGTAATGGTACTCCTCGTTGTTGGGTTTTGTCTTTGGGTTGCTTTTGCCTTTGTGATGCATCTCATATCATGTCATCATGTGCATCGCATTTGCATACGTGTTTGTCTCATGCATCCGAGCATTTTCCCCGTTGTCCGTTTTGCATTCCGGCGCTCCTATGTCCTCCGGTGTCCCCGTTTACCTCTTTTCGTGTGTGGGTGTTAAACGTTTTTCAGATTGGACCGAGACTTGCCAAGCGGCCTTGGGTTACTACCGGTAGACCGCCTGTTAAGTTTCGTGCCATTTGGACTTCGTTTGATACTCCAACGGTTAACCGAGGAACTGTAAAGGCCTCATGTGTGTTGCAGCCCAACACCTCTCCAAAGTGGCCCAAAACCCACCTAAACCCCTCCATCATCTCGGTCGTTCGATCATGATTGCGTGGCCGCAAACCGTGCTCAATTTGGAGCCTCCTAGCTCCCTCTACCTATAAAAAGGCATCTCCCCCCGAAAATCCCGGATCCACTCCAACCCTAACCCTAGCCCCCGCTCCCTCCGCGCGGCCGGACGCGTCTGCCCGTCGCCGGACAGAATCCCGCCGCCGCCGCTGCCACGTGTCGCCTCGCTATTCTCCCGCCCGCGCGCCCCACATCGCCGGCCCGCCAGGCCCAGGGCAGGCCCCCACGGGCCCGCGCGCGTGCTGCCGCCCGCTTCAGCCCGCCGCCCGCATCGCCGCGCCGCCCATCTCCTCCTCGCCGGTGTCGGCCTCGCTGCCCCACTGCCGCATGCACCTCGCCGCGCGCCGGCGCCACCGCATTGCCTCGCCGCCGCCTGACCTCGCCTCGCCGCCGCCCCATCTCGCGCGCCTCGTCGCCGGCCTCGTTGACTCCGGCCACCGGCGAGCCCCTCATCACCGGATCTGGCAAGCCCGCTCCTCTCCGGCCGTCTACAGTACTCCGACGAACCTCGGAGACCGTGCCAATCTAGATTTGAAAACTTGAGGGTTGACCTAATTTCTTCTCTAAGTCCCAGTAATTTTTAGCATTTTTCATTGCATCATAACTTTGCATCCGTGGCTCAGTTTTGGGCGTGTAGCATATCAAATTGTTCGTCTCGACGTGTACTTCATTTCATTCCATTGCACCATGCTCATTTGAGTTCATCTTGATGCCCTAAATGCTGTTGCAAGAGTGCTATGCAATGTTAGTTTCAGATTCTTAGCAGAGTTTGGACTTTTGTCATTTTTGCCATGATTAATGTGTGCCTCCTATGATCTTGAGCCCTACATGTGTTTTGAAGTATGCCATGCCATCTTTACATGGGTGTATGCCATGTATTTTTGTGATCTTTGTGGTGACTAGCACAAGCATGCAAAGTAGCTCTCGGGATGTTGCTGTTTTCAGGGACTTAGAAATCTTCTAAGTCTTTGCCCTGTTAATATTTTTATGCCATGTATTCTTGTTGCTACAGACTGATCCATGCCTCTTTTTAGCATGTTCAGTAAGGATCATTTTGAGATATGGTTGTGCTCTATCCATCCATGTCTTTGTTTGCAATTATGAAGCACCCTAGCATGACTCAATCTTGCTCTACTTTTGCTATAAAATGTTCCTGGCAGATTGTTTACGTGTTAAGCAATTTTGCCGAGGTTGTTGTAGTTGATCCGTGCATGCTATGAGGTAGTTATTGCCATGTTTAGCTTCTATACCATGTCTACTTGCTGGGTGTATGCTTAGTTTGTCATGCAATGCCTTGTGGTGAGTGCATAGAGCTCGTAAACATGCCTACGTGAATCTGTTTTGGCATGTTCCAGTTTTCTACTAAGTCTGAATCTGTTAACGAAACTTGCTATGTTCACATGGTTGCCATTGTATTTTCTGATCCCTTTTGGCTTATGGTCAGTAAGGGACTTTTGTTGTATGCTTTGAGTAGCTTCATGCCATGCCTTGCTTTCCATGATATGTTCCTGTAGCATGTTGTTGTCTTGCTCTAAACATTGCTTCCTGATGTTAATTCCTGACATGTTATTTTCACTAAGTCTGTAACCTGATATCTTTTGCACTTTTGCCATGCTTGTTTGAACCTGCTATTGTGTGACATGGCGATTGTAAGCCAACTATGTACCTCTTTCCTTATTCAGTACATGGGATGTGTAAAGATTACCCCTCTTGCGACATTGCCTATAGTGCGGTTATGCCTCTAAGTCGTGCTCCGACACGTGGGAGATAATGCCGCATCGTGGGTGTTACAAGTTGGTAATCAGAGCCTTCCCCGACTTAGGAGCCCCCTGCTTGATCGAATCGTTGGCGTTGTTGAGTCTAGAAAAATGTTTTGAGTCTTATAGGATTTTATATGTCGGAGAGTAGGATTCTTTTTACTCCATAGTCCCTTCGTCGCTCTCGTGAGGCAGCCTGACTTAGAGTTTTGACTCTTCTCTTCTCAAATTTCACTAATTTTTTTAGGATCACGCGGGTATCTTGGAATCGTTTCGATGGTTTTGTGACGAGAACATTGTTCTTGGTGCCTCCTGACATTTAGGGGTTGTGGCAGTGTCCCGGGGAGTTGAGCTCCGAGGTTTTGTCATCACAATTTTATCATTGCAGTTCTGGAATACCTGAGTTTCGCCGACATCGAAAATCTCTTTTATGCAGTTGTTGGCGAGATAACCTCGACGCCACCCAGTACTGGGGCGGGAGTTCGGGAGTATTGCCATAACTCGTATAACGGATGCTTTTTGAAGGTTGAGGTAAATGATTTCCGAAGGTTTCTTGGTTATGTGTTGAAGGATGTATACAGCTGGATGTAGGATTTGCTAGCTTTGGGTGAGATATTATGCTTCCCCTGTATCCCCAACACCTGATTGCATAACCAGGAAAATTTCGGGAGTGTCATAGGTGGGAATTCATGTAGCTCTAGTATTTCTTCCGTGAATATTTGGTTTGTGATTGGGTAATCCTCACCAAGTATTTGTTCATGTCCGTACCTTGTTTTATTCATCTACCTCTATCTAAGTGGCTTCTCAATTTATGGAAGTGTGACCATTTAATTTGGATTGCATTCGTTCATTCTTGTTCAGATGTTAAGACTATATGTTGCAATTTCAATCCATTGATTCAGCTTGATCATATATCTGCCAAGATGCTAACGGATGTCACCCTCTTCAAGATGGCTCCTCCAACGCTTCAGAATCCTGAACCGCCGCCACCACCTCCACCTCCGGAGGCATGGCAAGCTGTGATGGCCGCTACCAATGCCAACATGCAGATGCTTATGCAACTCTTGCAAGAGCGCAACCAAGGAAATCAAGGCCATGGCAACAATCAGAATCAGTTTGCTACACTCAACGAGTTCCTCGCAAACCAGCCAAAGACCTTCAGTAATTGTGTCGAGGCAACAGACGCTGATGATTGGTTCGTAGATACTGCAAGAATTTCGAGTGCAGCAGCGTCAGGCCAGAGGACTTTGTCAAGTTTGCTTCGTTCCAACTCAAAGACCAAGCTGCAGAGTGGTATCAGCAATACAAAGATTCCAGAGGAGGTCGTGTGATTACCTGGGATGAATTCCGCCAAGACTTCAAAGCTCACCACATTCATCAGAGTGTTGTTGAGAGCAAGCGTGAGGAGTTCCGCAATCTGAAGCAAGGCAGCTTGTCTGTTTACCAGTATAACATCATGTTCCAGAAGCTCGCTCGATTTGCCAAGCAAGACATCCCTGACAAGAAGAGCATGATTTATCAGTTCAGGGGTGGCCTCAGAGAAGATCTACAACTAGATCTTGTGCTTTTTTTTGCCGAAGAAGTACGATGAGTTCTACAATATGGCACTGAAACAAGAGACTGCTCAGCTCAAGTGCGATGCTTCCAAGAAACGAGTCAGGGATGCAACTCCTTCTTCCTCAACTCAAGTGGTAACTAAGCAGCAAAAGTATTGGTTGCCTCCTCCTCCGTTCCGTCAGCCTTATCAGCAGAAGAACAAAGGTGGCAATGGATCTTCCCACCCACCCAACCCAGGCTTTCAGAACAAGACTTCGTCTCATGCTCCAAGATCAAGTGCTCCGTATCACCGTCCACTTTCATAGGTCACGTGCAACAAGTGTCAACAGAAGGGTCACTATGCCAACAAATGCTTCAATCAGAGGCATCTTCCTCCTCCTCCTCCTGTGAGATCTGCCAGCACCGCAGTGGTCAAGCATAATCCCAAGCATGCCAAGGTCAACATGATGAACGCAGCTCAGGCAGAGGACTCGTCAGATGTGATCATGGGTAACCTTCCTGTTAACGATATTCCTGCAAAAGTTCTTTTTGACTCTGGTGCATCACATTCTTTCATGTCATTCCCATTTGCATCGAAGCACAACTTTGGCACTAAGGCATTACCTAAAGCATTGCAAGTTGTTTCTCCGGCTAAGCATTTGAGTTCTAGCGTGATGGTTCCGGATGTTTCTATCATGATGGGCGACTTCAAGTTTCTGGCTTCTCCAATGGTCCTTGGTAACTCGGATATTGATCTTATTCTTGGAATGGACTGGCTTTCTAAGCACAAGGCTCAGCTTGATTGTGCTGCCAGACAGATTCAATTGACACATTCGTCCGAGGATGTAATCGTCTTTGCCGCTCGTGATAATACCATTCGTCTGTTTTCTCTCAACGAGAAGGGCGAGTTGGATGCCATATCTCAGATTCCAGTCGTTTGCGAATATCAAGACGTCTTTCCAGAAGAGCTTCCAGGAATGCCTCCGCATTGGCCAGTTGAATTCGTTATCGACCTTGAGCCTGGCACGGAACCTTTTTGCAAACGTCCTTACAAGCTTGGACCTGAAGAGTTGAAGGAGCTAAAGAAACAACTCGATATTCAAGAGCATATGGGTGTCATCCGACCAAGTTCTTCTCCATGGGGTTGTGGTGTTCTTTTTGTCAAGAATAAGGATGGAACGGACCGACTTTGTGTCGACTACCGTCCATTGAACAAGAAGACCATAAAGAACAAGTACCCACTTCCCAACATCAATGAGCTTTTCGAACAACTCAAAGGTGCTCAAGTATTCTCCAAGCTTGACCTCCGTATGTGCTATCATCAGATTCGTATTCGTGAAGAAGATATCCCCAAGACAACATTCAGAACAAGCTATGGTTCATATGAATACACTGTCATGTCTTTCGGCCTCGTCAATGCACCTCCAACATTCTCTCACATGATGAACTTCATCTTCAACGCCTACACAAATGACTTCGTCTTGGTCTACCTCGATAACATTCTGGTCTTTTCCAAGAACAAGGAGGATCATGCCAAGCACTTGAGATTGGTGCTGGATTCAGAGAACATCAGTTCTGTGCGAAGTTTTCAAAGTGCGAGTTTTGGCTCGATGAGGTTCTCTACCTTGGGCATATCATCTCCGCCAAGGGCATAGCTATTAATCATGAGAAGGTGTCTGCAATTGTGAATTGGGAACCGCCTCAGAACGTGAAGCAACTCCGCAACTTCCTTGGGGTCGCAAGCTATTGTCGTAGGTTTGTTGAGAACTTCTCTAAGATCGCGAAGCCTCTTTCCAACCTTCTCCTGAAGCATGTGAAGTATGTCTGGTCGCCTGAATGTGACATCGCTTTCAACACTCTCAAAGAGAAGTTAGTCACTGCTCCAGTTCTGACTCCTCCTGATGAATCCAAACCGTTCGAGGTTTTCTGTGATGCTTCCCTTCAAGGCCTCGGTGCAGTATTGATGCAAGAGAAGAAAGTTGTGGCCTATACCTATCACCAGTTGAAGCCCAATGAAAAGAACTGCCCCACTCATGACCTCGAGTTGGTGGCAGTTGTCCATGCTCTTTTAACATGGAGACATCTCTTGTTGGGAAGAAAAGTGGACAGCTTCACTGATCATAAGAGCCTCAAGTACATCTTCACTCAGGCCAACCTCAACCTCAGGCAGACTCGTTGGGTCGAAATGATTCAAGAGTATAATCCGAGTATCGAATATACTCCAGGCAAGGCCAATTTAATTGCTGACGCATTGAGCAGAAAGGCTTACTCCAATAGTTTGATTCTCAAGCCCTACCAACCAGAGCTTTGTGAAGCTTTCCGCAAACTTAATCTCCAAGTTGTTCATCAAGGATTCCTTGCCAACCTCCAAGTCTCAACCCAAGTACAAGTGCTATCGCCTTGATGACAAGGATACTCTATTCTTCGAGGATCGCATTGTTGTTCCTAAAGGTGACCTTCGTAAAGTCATTATGAACAAGGCTCACAATTCACTCCTCTCTATTCACCCTGGAAGTACAAAGATGTACCATGACCTCAAGCAGTCGTATTGGTGGACTCGAATGATGTAACGCCCCGGACACACCCGCCGGTGGTCGTTACTCCTGGCGGGATCTAGACTGGCCCCACAGATCAATACTAGTCTTTTCTGCACACTTTGTCCTCACTCATGCGCACCCGGGAGCAACCCTGGGATGGCCTACCCGATGTCTGGCTCATCTGAGTGTGCCCTGAGAACGAGATATGTGCAGCTCCTATCGGGATTTGTCGGCACATTCGGGCGGTGTTGCTGGTCTTGTTTTAACCTGTCGAAGTGTCTTGAAGAACCGAGATACTGAGTCTGATCGGAACGTCTCGGGAGGAGGTCTATTCCTTCGTTGACCGTGAGAGCTTGTCATGGGCTAAGTTGGGACTCCCCTGCAAGGATTTGAACTTTCGAAAGCCGTGCCCGCGGTTATGGGCAGATGGGAATTTGTTAATGTCCGGTTGTAGATAACTTGAACCTTAAGTTAATTAAAATAAATCAACAGTGTGATTTACCATGATGGTCTCTTCTCGGCGGAGTCCGGGAAGTGAACACGGTGTTGGAGTAATGCTTGCGCAGGTTGTCCTCTAGTTTCTCGCTCACGCCTTGCCTCCTCTTCTCGCCCTCTTTTGCGAACAAGATAGCCACCACATATGCTAGTCACTTGCTGCAGCTCCACTTATATTTACCTTGCCTTACCTATTAAGCTTAAATAGTCTTGATCGCGAGGGTGCGAGATTGCTAAGTCCCTGTGGCTCACAGATTACTATTACACCAGATACAGGGCCTGATGATTCCGCTCCAGGTGACGCGCTTGAGCTCAAGTGGGAGTTCGACGAGGACTCTCAACGATACCATGTTTCCTTTCCTGATGATCAGTAGTGGTGCCCAGTTGGGGGTGATCGGGACCGTGTCGCTTGTTGGGTTATCTTTTATTTTGGCACCGTAGTCGGGCCATGAGTGTTTGATTGATGTAATGTTACTTATGTACCTTGATTAACGTGGGGAGTGTAAGCCAATTATGTTATCTCCCCTTTATTATTTATATTACATGGGATGTTGTGAAGATTGCCTAACTTGCGACATATGCCTTCAATGCGATTATGTCTCTAAGTTGTGCCTCGACACGTGGGAGCTATAGTCGCATTGAGGGTGTTACAAGTTGGTAATCAGAGCCTTCCCCGACCTTAGGAGCCCCATTGCTTGATCGTTTTAGCGGCCGAGTTGTGTCTAGAAAAATGTTTTGAGTCATTTAGGAATTATATATCGGAGAGTTTAGGAATTCTTTTTACTTCCCAGTCTCCTCATCACTCTGGTAAGGCATCCTGACGTAGAGTTTTGACTCTTCTCTTCTCAAATTTCACTAAATTTTTTTTAGGATCACGCGGGTATCTTGGAATCGTTCCGATGGTTTTATGACGAGAACATTGTCTTGGTGCCTCCTGTCAGGGGTTTTGTGGAAGTGTCCCGGGGAGTTGAGCTCTAAGGTGTTGTCGTCATAATTTTATCGTTGCAGTTCTGGAATACCTGAGTCTAGTACGCCGACATCGAAAATCTCTTTTATGCAGTTCGTTGGTGAGATAACCTCGACGCCACCCAGTACTGGGGCGGGAGTTCGGGAGTATCGCCATAACTTGTATAACGGATGATTTTCGAAGGTTGAGGTAGATGGTTTCCGAAGTTTTTCTCAGTTATGTGTTGAAGGATGGATACAACTAGATGTAGGATTTGCTAGTTTGTGTGAGATATTATGCTTCCCCTATATCCCCAACACCTGATTGCATAACCGGAAAGGTTCGGGAGTTTCATAGGTGGGAATTCTAGTAGCTCTAGTTCTTCTTCCACGGATATTGGTTTGAGATTGGGATTTCTTACCGATTATTCGTTCTTGATCCGTACCTTGTTGATTTATTTCTCTACCTATATTCTACGTGGCTTCTCAATTTATGGATATGTGACCATCTCAAGAGGAATGCATTCATTCATTTTGTTCGGATGTGAAGACTTTATGTTGCAATTTTCATTCCGTTGGATTCAGCTTCATTTATCTGTCTATGTGCTAACGGTGGTCAACCTCTTCAGGATGGCTCCCGCTAAGAGCACCAATCAGAATCAGAATCAAGATCCGCGACCACCTCCACCTCCCCCGGAGGCATGGCAAGTTGTGATGGCCGCAACCAATGCAAACACACAGTTGATCATGCAAATTCTTCAAGAGCGCAATCAAGGCAACCAAGGGAACCAAGGCAACAATCAGAATCACTTTGCTACACTCAACCAGTTCCTTGCTAATGGGCCAAAGACTTTCAGCAATTGTGTTGAGGCAACCAATGCTGACGATTGGCTCGTGGATATGTGCAAGCATTTAGAGTGCAGTAACGTCAGGCCTGAGGACTTTGTCAAGTTTGCTTCCTTCCAACTCAAAGATCAAGCTGCAGAATGGTTCTAGCAGTACAAGGATTCCAGAGGTGGACGTGTGATCACTTGGGATGAATTCCGTCAAGATTTCAGATCTCACCATATCCCTGAGAGTGTGGTTGAAAGCAAGCGTGAGGAATTCCGCAACCTGAAGCAAGGCTCTTTGTCTGTCTATGACTACAACAAGTTGTTCCAGAAGCTCGCCCGCTTTGCGAAGCAGGATGTCCCTGATGAGAAGAGCATGATATACCAGTTCAGGGGTGGTCTCAGAGAAGAAATCCAGCTAGCTCTTGTTCTCTTTGAGCCCTTGAGGTACGATGAGTTCTACAACATGGCATTGAAGCAAGAGGCCGCTCAACTAAGGTGTGATGCTTCCAAGAAGCGAGTCAGAGATGCTACTCCTTCTTCCTCGACTCAAGTGGCCAAGCAGCAGAAGTATTGGCTTCCTCCTCCTCCGTTCCGTCAGCTGTATCAGCAGAAGAGCAAAGGTGGCAGTGGATCTTCCCACCCACCCAACCCTGGCTTTCAGAACAAGACTTCATCTCAAGCTCCAAGATCGAGTGCTCCATACCACCGCCCGCTTTCAGAGGTCACGTGCAACAAGTGACAATAGAAGGGTCACTATGCCAACAAGTGTCTCAACCAGAGGCGTCTTCCTCCTCCTCCTCCTGTCAGATCGGCAAGTACATCTATCGTCAAGCATAACACCAAGTCCTCCAAGGTCAACTTGATGAACACAGCTCAGGCAGAGGATTCGTCGGATGTCATCATGGGTAACCTTCCTGTTAACGATATTCCTGCCAAAGTTCTTTTTGACACTGGTGCATCGCATTGTTTCATCTCGAGACCATTTGTTTCTAAGCATGAGTTGCCTTTACAAGATTTGCCTAGACAGTTATCTGTTGTTTCTCCGGGTAAATTCATGAATGTAAGCGCTATGGCCCCGGATGTTACTATCACGTTGGGCAATTACAAGTTTCTCTCTTCTCGGGTGGTTCTTGGTAACTCGGATATTGATCTTATTCTCGGGATGGATTGGCTTTCTAAGCACAAGGCGCATCTTGATTGTGCAGCCAGGCAGATTCAATTGACTCATTCGTCTTAGGATGTAATTGTCTTTGCCGCTCTTGATGATACCATCCGTCTGTTTTCTCTCAATGAGAAGGGTGAACTGGATGCTATCTCGCAAATTCCAGTCATTTGCGAATATCAAGACGTCTTTCCAGAAGAGCTTCTAGGAATGCCTCTGCACCGGCCAGTTGAATTCGTCATCGATCTTGAGCCTGGCACGGAACCTATGTGTAAGCGTCCTTACAAGCTCGGACCTGAAGAGTTGAAGGAGCTGAAGAAGCAACTCGATATTCAAGAAAGAATGGGTCTCATCCGGCCTAGTTCTTCTCCGTGGGGTTGTGGTGTTCTTTTTATGAAGAAGAAGGATGGAACGGACCGACTTTGTGTTGATTACCGTCCATTGAACAAGAAGACCATCAAGAACAAATACCCACTTCCCAACATCAATGAGCTATTTGAACAACTCAAAGGTGCCCAAGTATTCTCCAAGCTTGATCTCCGTATGGGTTATCATCAGATTCGAATCCGTGAGCAAGATATTCCCAAGACGGCTTTCAGGACAAGCTATGGGTCATATGAATACACTGTCATGTCTTTTGGCCTCGCCAATGCTCCTCCGACGTTCTCTCGCATGATGAACTTCATCTTCAACGCCTACACCAATGAATTCGTTTTGGTCTATCTCAACGACATTCTGGTTTTCTCGAAGAACAAGGAAGATCATGCCAAGCACTTGTGTTTCGTACTCGATAAGTTGAGGGAACACAAGTTCTATACCAAGTTCTCCAAGTGTGAATTTTGGCTCGATGAGGTTCTTTATCTTGGTCATATCATCTCTGCCAAGGGCATTGCGGTGAATCCTGAGAAGGTGTCTGCAATTATGAATTGGGAACCTCCTCAGAACGTGAAGCAACTCCGTAGCTTCCTCGGTCTCGCAAGCTACTGTCGAAGATTCGTTGAAAACTTTTCTAAGATCGCGAAGCCTGTCTCAAATCTTCTCCAGAAGCACGTCAAGTACGTTTGGTCTCCGGAGTGTGACATTGCTTTCAACACTTTGAAAGAGAAATTGATCACTACTCCAGTTCTGACTCCGCCTGATGAATCCAAGCCGTACGAGGTCTTTTGTGATGCCTCTCTCCAAGGTCTTGGCGCAGTGTTGATGCAAGAGAAGAAAGTTGTTGCTTATACCTCTCGCCAGTTGAAGCCCAATGAGAAGAACTACCCCACTCATGATCTCGAGTTGGTGGCAGTTGTGCATGCTCTTTTGACTTGGAGACATCTCTTATTGGGAAGAAAAGTGGACATTTTCACTGACCACAAGAGTCTCAAGTACATCTTCACCCAGCCTAATCTCAACCTCAGGCAAACTCGATGGGTCGAAATGATTCAAGAGTATAATCCGAGTATCGAGTATACTCCAGGCAAGGCCAATGTGATTGCTGACGCATTGAGCAGGAAGGCTTATTGCAACAGTCTTATTCTCAAGCCTTATCAACCCGAGCTTTGTGAAGCTTTCCGAAGACTTAATCTGCAAGTTGTTCCTCAAGGTTTCCTCGCCAACCTTCAAGTATCTCCTACCTTGGAAGACCAGATTCGCCAAGCTCGGCTTCTTGATGCTATGGTGAAAAAGGTGAAGATTGGGATTGCCAAGAGTCAACCCAAGTACAAGTGCTACCGCCTTGATGACAAGGATACTCTCTTCTTCGAGGATCGTATTGTCATGCCCAAAGGTGACCTCTGTAAAGTGATCATGAACGAGGCTCACAATTCTCTCCTCTCCATCCACCCTGGGAGCACAAAGATGTATCAGGACCTCAAGCAGGCTTATTGGTGGACTCGAATGAAGCGCGAGATCGCTCAGTTCGTGAATGAGTGTGATGTCTGCAGAAGAGTCAAGGCAGAATACCAAAGGCCAGCGGATCTCCTCCAACCTCTTGCCATTCCAGAATGGAAGTTTGACCACATTGAGATGGACTTCGTGACTGGGTTTCCAAAGTCCAAGCGTGGCATTGATGCTATATTCGTTGTCATTGACAAACTCACTAAAGTGGCTCACTTTCTGCCTATCAAAGAGTCAATCACTGCAGCTCAATTGGCGGAACTCTATACCTCTCGTATTGTCTCTCTGCACGGTATTCCACAAGTGATCTCTTCAGACCATGGCAGCATCTTTACCTCCAAGTTTTGGGATTCTTTTCAGAAGGCCATGGGCACCAACATCCGCTTCAGCACAGCTTTCCATCCTCAAACTAGCGGTCAAGTCGAGCGTGTCAATCAGATTCTTGAAGATATGCTCAGGGCTTGTGTGATCTCCTTCGGCATGAAGTGGGAGGATTGTCTTCCATATGCTAAATTCTCCTACAACAACAGTTTTCAAGCAAGTTCGGGCAAGGCCCCATTTGAAATTCTGTATGGCAGGAAGTGCCGTACCCCTCTCAACTGGTCTGAAACCGGGGAACGTCAGCTTCTCGGAAATGACTTAATCACAGAGGCAGAGGAAATGTGCAAAGTCATTCGAGATAACCTCAAAGTAGCCCAATCCCGCCAGAAGAGCTACTATGATAGTAAGCACCGTGATTTCGCTTTTGAGATCGGAGATCATGTTTACCTCCGCGTCTCTCCAATGAAAGGTACTCGTCGCTTCGATATCAAAGGGAAGCTTGCCCTAGATACGTGGGACCTTTCAAGATTGTCAGCAAGAGAGGCGATCTTGCCTATCAACTCAAGCTTCCTTCAAACTTTGCAAATGTTCATGATGTGTTCCATGTCTCTCAGCTCCGAAAGTGCTTCAAGACTCCTGACCGCACCATCAACTTCGAGGGCATTGAGCTCCAAGAAGATCTCTCCTATCGTGAGCACCCAGTTGCTATTCTTGAAGAGACTGAACGCAAGACTTGCAACAAGTCAATTAAATTCCTCAAAGTCAAGTGGTCACACCATTCCGACCGTGAAGCTACCTAGGAACGCGAGGATCACCTCCGTTCTGAATACCCGGCATTCTTCCAGTCCTAGATCTCGGGACGAGATCCTTTCGTAGTGGTGGAGTGTTGTAACACCCCGGATGTGATTTACCCAATATGTATTCCAACTCTTGCCGTTTCCGGCGTTAAGTTATTTTATTTTCTCGGGTTCGGGTCTTTGTCTCCGTGTGTTGTTATCATTGTCATGCATCTCATATCATGTCATCATGTGCATTGCATTTGCATACGTGTTCATCTCATGCATTCGAGCATTTTCCCCGTTGTCCGTTTTGCATTCCGGCGCTTCGTTCTCCTCCGGTGGTCATTTCTACCTTTCTTTTGTGTGTGGGGATTAAACATTTCCGGATTGGACCAAGACTTGCCAAGCGGCCTTGGTTTACTACCGGTAGACCGCCTGTCAAGTTTCGTACCATTTGTACTTCGTTTGATACTCCAACGGTTAACCGAGGGACCGAAAAGGCCTCGTGTGTGTTGCAGCCAAACACCCCTCCAATTTGGCCCAAAACCCACCAAAACCTGCTCCATCATCTAGAGCGTTCGATCAGAATCGCGTGGCCGCAAACCGCACCTCTTTTGGACTCTCCTAACTCCTCCTATGCCTATTTATAGACCCCCATTCCAAATCCCGGATCTCCTCTGTCCAAACCCTAAAAATCTCAGCTCCGCCGCCATCGGACACGTCCGGCCGCAACCGGACGCATCCGCCCGCCGCCGCTGACCAATAGGGCGCCGCCACATGTTCCCCGCGGTGCCCACTTCGCCGCACCCGCCGCCGGCCCGGGTCAGCCCAAGCGGGGCCCTTCGAGCCCATCGACCGGGCCGCGTCCCCGCACCGAGCCGCCTTCTCCTTCCCCGACGCCGTCGCCTTCTCCGCCCCGCCACCTCGCCGGTGCTTCGCCGGCCACCGCGCCCGCCATTGCCAGCCAGCTGCGCCCCTCGCTGTCCAGTGTCCCGCGCCGCCAAGCTGCGCCGGCGACCGCGGACGAGCGTGCCTCCTCACCGCTACCAGCTCCGGCGGCCTCAAGTCCCCGCTCCTCCGGCCGGATCCGCGAAGTCCGGTGAGCTCTGCAGCGTCTCCGGCCACCGCGACCTCCATTTCCGGCGACCTCGAGCCCGACTGCTACAGTACCGCTATAGTACCCGCTACAGTGCCAGATCCAGATCCGGTTGACTTTCTCCCGAAACCCTAGTTCATGTTGCCATGTTCATCGTGCCATAGCTTTGCATCCGTAACTCCATTTTGGGCATATAGCATATCAAAATGTTCGTCTCAGAGAGCACATCATTTCATTCCATTGCATCATTTTCATTTGAGTTCATCTTAATGCCCGAAATGCTGTTAGAAGAGTGCTACTTGAGATAATTGTCAGATCTGCTGCTCCATTTAGATATTTGTCATTTTTGCCATGATTATTGTGTGCATGATATGACCATGAGCTCTACATATGTTTTTTAAGGGTTTTGTCATCTTTCCAGAGGTGCAACCCATGTATTTTTGTGATGTGTGTGGTGACTAGCACGAGCTTGCAAAGTGAGGCACTTGGTAATGCCGATTTCAGGGACTTAGCACTTCCACTAAGTCCTTGAGCTATTTATCTCATATGGCCTTATGTTCATGTTGTTTCCTAGTGATCCGTGCCTCTTTTGAGGATGATCAGTAAGGATGTTTTGTTAATCTTGTAGTGATCTATCCATCCATGTCTTTGTTTGCAATTATGGAGCACCCTAGCTTGAGTCAATCGAGCTCTACTTTTGCTACTTCGTGAATCTGGGCAGATTGTCTACTTGTTAGCGATTTTGTCGGGGATGTTGTAGTTGATCCGTGCATGCTATGCTATTGTTCTTGCCATGTCTAGATTTCATTTTGTGTATTTTTGATGGATGTATGCTTATCTTGTCATGACTTGCTCCGTAGTGAGTGCATCGAGCTCGTAAACATGCCTACTTGATATCTGTTTCAGCATGTTCTAGTTTTCTCTAAGTCTGAGAACTGATTATGTTTTTGCCATGTTCACATGTTTGCAATTGTATTTTCTGATCCCTTTTGGCTCAAGATCACTAAGGGACTTTTGTTAAGCTCTTTGAGTAGCTCCATGCCATGCTTTACTTTGCCATGTTCAGGTCCTGTAGCATATAGTTTTGTTGCTCCGAAGAGTGCTATCTGATCTGAAATTCCAGACAAGTGTTATTTTCACTAAGTCTGAAATCTGTTTGTCATATGCATTTTTGCCATGCTTGTTTGAACCTGTTAATGGATGAATTGGCCGTAGCTCAGTGCTAGACTTTTTTTAAACATCTTGAATGCATCCATGCTATGTATTTTGATGCCATGTTTGGGTGCTGTAGCTTGTTCATCTCATTGCATTCAGATGGCTACTTGCTGTAAATCGCAGAACGTGGCCATATTTGAATCGCTTGCCATTTCCAAACTGTAACTCCGATTCCGGCGTTCTTTATATTGTTTTCAAGCGATTTCATCTCATATTTCTAGTGGCACACTTGGATTTCCAAGTTGAGGCCAGATTCATGCATCGCTGGTCAAATCTTGCATATGCATTCCGCATCGCATCCCGCATAGCATATCATCTTTGCATCATATTGTTTGAGCCTTACACGTGGTTGATTGTGTTCCGTTTGCTTGTTTGTCTTGTTTGGTTAGATCCAGGAGACGAGTTCGCTAATGAGGAGCCCGTTGAGTTTGCTTTCGAGGATCCAGTCAACTCTGACAACTTTGCAGGCAAGATGATCATACCCTCGAAATCACTACTATCTTTGCTTTGCTAGATGCTCGCTCTTTTGCTATGCCAATGCTACGATGCCTACCACTTGCTTTTAAGCCTCCCAAATTGCCATGTCAAACCTATAACCCACCATGTCCTAGCAAACCATTGATTGGCTATGTTACCGCTTTGCTCAGCCCCTCTTATAGCGTTGCTAGTTGCAGGTGAAGATTGGAGGCCGTTCCTTGTTGGGAACATTTATTTACTTGTTGGGATATCATTATATTGCCATGTTATCTTAATGCATCTATATACTTGGTAAAGGGTGGAAGGCTCGGCCTCTCGACTAGTGTTTTGTTCCACTCTTGCCGCCCTAGTTTCCGTCATATCGGTGTTATGTTCCCGGATTTTGCGTTCCTTACGCGGTTGGGTTATAATGGGAACCCCTTGATAATTCGCCTTGATTAAATATTTTCCAGCAATGCCCAACCTTCGTTTTACCATTTTCCACCTAGCCTCTTTTTCCCTTGGGTTTCCGGAGCCCGAGGGTCATCTTATTTTAAACCCCCCTGGGCCAGTGCTCCTCTGAGTGTTGGTCCAACTGAGCGATGTCCGGGGCTACCAGGGAGCAACTCTGGGATGGCCTACCCGACGTCTGGCTCATCTGAGTGTGCCCTGAGAACGAGATATGTGTAGCTCCTATCGGGATTTGTCAGCACATTCGGGCGGTGTTGCTGGTCTTGTTTTAACCTGTCGAAGTGTCTTTAAGAACCGAGATACCGAGTCTGATCGGAACGTCTCGGGAGGAGGTCTATTCCTTCGTTGACCGTGAGAGCTTGTCATGGGCTAAGTTGGGACTCCCCTGCAGGGATTTGAACTTTCGAAAGCCGTGCCCGCGGTTATGGGCAGATAGGAATTTGTTAATGTCTGGTTGTAGATAACTTGAACCTTAAGTTAATTAAAATGAATCAACAGTGTGAGTTACCATGATGGTCTCTTCTCGGCGGAGTCCGGGAAGTGAACACGGTGTTGGAGTAATGCTTGCGCAGGTTGTCCTCTAGTTTCTCGCTCGCGCCTTGCCTCCTCTTCTCGCTCTCTTTTGCGAACAAGATAGCCACCACATATGCTAGTCACTTGCTGCAGCTCCACTTATATTTACCTTGCCTTACATATTAAGCTTAAATAGTCTTGATCGTGAGGGTGCGAGATTGCTGAGTCCCTGTGGCTCACAGATTACTATTACACCAGATACAGGGCCTGATGATTCCGCTCCAGGTGACACGCTTGAGCTCAAGTGGGAGTTCGACGAGGACTCTCAATGATACTATGTTTCCTTTCCTGATGATCAGTAGTGGTGCCCAGTTGGGGGTGATCAGGACCGTGTCGCTTGTTGGGTTATCTTTTATTTTGGCGCCGTAGTCGGGCCATGAGTGTTTGATTGATGTAATGTTATTTATGTACCTTGATTGACGTGGCGAGTGTAAGCCAACTATGTTATCTCCCCTTTATTATTTATATTACATGGGATGTTGTGAAGATTGCCTAACTTGCGACATATGCCTTCAATGCGATTATGTCTCTAAGTCGTGCCTCGACACGTGGGAGCTATAGTCGCATCGAGGGTGTTACAAATGAAGCACGAGATTGCTCAGTTCATGAATGAATGTGATGTCTGCAGAAGAGTGAAAGCAGAACACAAACGACCAGCTGGTCTCCTCCAACCTCTTGCCATTCCAGAATGGAAGTTTGATCATATTGAGATGGACTTAGTGACTGTATTCCCCAAGTCCAAGCATGGCAATGATGCTATCTTTGTTGTCATCGACAAGCTCACCAAAGTGGCTCATTTTCTCCCTATCAAAGAATCTATCACAACATCTCAGTTGGCAGAGCTATATACATCCAGGATTGTCTCTCTGCACGGCATTCCGCAGCTGATATCTTCAGATCGTGGTAGCATCTTCACCTCTAAGTTCTGGGATTCTTTTCAGAAGTCCATGGGCACCAACATTCGCTTCAGCACAGCATTTCATCCTCAAATTAGTGGCCAAGTCGAGCGAGTAAATCAAATTCTTGAAGATATGCTCAGGGCTTGCGTTATTTCTTTCGGCATGAAGTGGGAAGATTGTCTTCCATATGCCGAGTTCTCCTACAACAACAGCTTCCAAGCGAGTTCGGGCAAGGCCCCATTCGAGATTCTCTATGGCAGGAACTGTCGTACTCCTCTTAATTGGTCAGAGACTGGTGAACGCCAACTTCTTGGCAATGACTTGATCACAGAGGCTGAAGAAATGTGCAAAGACATTCATGAAAATCTCAAAGCCGCGCAATCGTGCCAGAAGAGTTACTATGATAGCAAGCATCGTGACTTGGCTTTCGAGATTGGAGACCATGTCTACCTCCGCGTCTCTCCAATGAAAGGTACTCCTCGCTTCGGTATCAAAGGGAAGCTTGCCCTAGATACGTGGGTCCTTTCAAGATCATTGGCAAAAGAGGCGATCTCACCTATCTACTTCAGCTTCCATCCAACTTTTCAAATGTGCACGACGTGTTTCACGTGTCTCAGCTTCGCAAGGGTTTCAAGACTCCTGACCGCACCATCAACTTCAAAGAGATTGATCTCCAAGAAGACATGTCTTATCATGAGCACCCCGCTGCTATTCTTGAAGAAACAGAGCGCAAGACTCACAACAAGTCTATCAAATTCCTGAAAGTGAAGTGGTCACACCATTCCGACCGTGAAGCCACCTGGGAATGCGAGGACCACCTCCGTTCCGAATATCCGGAGTTTTTCCAGTCCTAGATCTCGGGACGAGATCCTTTCGTAGTGGTGGAGTGTTGTAACGCCCCATATGTAACCTGCCATATTTGTATTCCAACTCTTGCCATTTCCGGCACTAAGTTATGATATTCCTCGTTGTTGGGTTTAGTCTTCGGGTTGCTTTTGCCTTTGTCATGCATCTCATATCATGTCATCATGTGCATCGCATTTGCATACGTGTTCGTCTCATGCATCCGAGCATTTTCCCCGTTGTCCGTTTTGCATTCCGGCGCTCCTATGTCCTCCAGTGTCCCTGTTTACCTCTTTTCGTGTATGAGTGTTAAAAGTTTTTCAGATTGGACCGAGACTTGCCAAGCGGCCTTGGGTTACTACCGGTAGACCGCCTGTCAAGTTTCGTGCCATTTGGACTTCGTTTGATACTCCAATGGTTAACCGAGGAACCGTAAAGGCCTCGTGTGTGTTGCAGCCCAACACCTCTCCAAAGTGGCCCAAAACCCACCTAAACCCCCTCCATCATCTTGGTCGTTCGATCACGATCGCGTGGCCACAAACTGTGCTCAATTTGGAGCCTCCTAGCTCCCTCTACCTATAAAAAGGCATCTCCCCCCGAAAATCCCGGATCGACCCCAACCCTAACCCTAGCCCCCGCTCCATCCGCGCGACTCGACGCGTCCGCCCACCGCCGGACAGAATCCCGCCGCCGCCGCTGCCACATGTCGCCTCGCCATTCGCCCGCCCGTGCGCCCCACATCGCTGGCCCGCCAGGCCCAGGGCAGGCCCCCCGGGCCCACACGCGCGCGCCGCCGCCCGCATCACCGCGCCGCCCGTCTCCTCCTCACCGGTGTCGGCCTCGCTGCCGCACGCACCTTGCCGCGCCTCGGCGCCACCGCATCGCCTCGCCGCCGCCCCATCTCGCGCGCCTCGTCGCCGGTCTCGTCGACTCCGGCCACCGGCGAGCCCCTCATCGCCGGATCCGGCAAGCCCTCTCCTCTCCGGCCATCTACAGTACTCCGGCGAGCCCCTCCGATGAACCTCGGAGACCGTGCCAATCCAGATCTGAAAACTTGAGGGTTGACCTAATTTCTTCTATAAGTCCCAGTAATTTTTAGCATTTTTCATTGCATCATAACTTTGCATCCGTGGCTCACTTTTGGGCGTGTAGCATATCAAATTGTTCGTCTCAACGTGTACTTCATTTCATTCCATTGCACCATGTTCATTTGAGTTCATCTTGATGCCCTAAATGTTGTTGCAAGAGTGCTATGCAATGTTAGTTTCAGATTCTTAGCAGAGTTTGGACTTTTGTCATTTTTGCCATGATTAATGTGTGCCTCCTATGATCTTGAGCCCTACATGCGTTTTGAAGTATGCCATGCCATATTTACATGGGTGTATGCCATGTATTTTTGTGATCTTTGTGGTGACTAGCACAAGCATGCAAAGTAGCTCTCGTGATGTTGCTGTTTTCAGGGACTTAGAAATCTTCTAAGTCTTTGCCCTGTTAATATTTTTATGCCATGTATTCTTGTTGCTACAGAGTGATCCATGCCTCTTTTGAGCATGTTCAGTAAGGATCATTTTGAGATATGGTTGTGCTCTATCCATCCATGTCTTTGTTTGCAATTATGGAGCACCCTAGCATGACTCAATCTTGCTCTACTTTTGCTATAAAATGTTCCTGGCAGATTGTTTACGTGTTAAGCAATTTTGCCGAGGTTGTTGTAGTTGATCCGTGCATGCTATGAGGTTGTTATTGCCATGTTTAGCTTCTATACCATGTCTACTTGCTGGGTGTATGCTTAGTTTGTCATGCAATGCCTTGTGGTGAGTGCATCAAGGTCGTAAACATGCCTATGTGAATCTGTTTTGCCATGTTCCAGTTTTCTACTAAGTCTGAATCTGTTAATGAAACTTGCTATGTTCACATGGTTGCCATTGTATTTTCTGATCCCTTTTGGCTTATGGTCAGTAAGGGACTTTTGTTGTATGCTTTGAGTAGCGTCATGCCATGCCTTGCTTTGCCATGATATGTTCCTGTAGCATGTTGTTATCTTGCTCTAAACATTGCTTCCTGATGTTAATTCCTGACATTTATTTTCACTAAGTCTATAACCTGATATCTTTTGCACTTTTGCCATGCTTGTTTGAACCTGCTATTGTGTGACGTGGCGATTGTAAGCCACCTATGTACATTTTTCCTTATTCAGTACATGGGATGTGTAAATATTACCCCGCTTGCGACATTGCCTACAATGCGGTTATGCCTCTATGTCGTGCTCCGACACGTGGGAGATATAGCCGCATCATGGGTGTTCCAGAACATCTCATATGCTCGATGATGTTCAAAACGTCGTTGAAGTCCCGGTTCTAAGCCGTAAAGCATGTCGCACTGAACTATCGAGTAGTCACCAGCTTTGCTCTGTCAGGTGTTCATAACATCTGGCGTTGCTCCTGTAGCGGGTTTGTCACCTAGTGGTGCTTCCAGGACGTAATTCTTCTGTGCAGCAATGAGGATAATCCACAAGTTACGGACCCAATCCGTGTAGTTGCTACCATCATATTTCAACTTAGCTTTCTCAAGGAACACATTAAAATTCAATGGAACAACAACACGGGCCATCTATCTACAACAACATAGACATGCAAAATACTATCAGGTACTAAGTCAGGATAAATTAAAGTTCAATTAATCAAATTACTTAAGAACTCCCACTTAGATAGACATCTCTCTAATCATCTAAGTGATCACATGATCCATATCAACTAAACCATGTCCGATCATCACGTGAGATGGAGTAGTTTTCAATGGTGAACATCACTATGTTGATCATATCTACTATATGATTCACGCTCGACCTTCCGGTCTCAGTGTTCTGAGGCCATATCTGCATATGCTAGGCTCGTCAAGTTTAACCCGAGTATTCTGCGTGTGCAAAACTGGCTTGCACCCGTTATATGTGAACGTAGAGCTTATCACACCCGATCATCACGTGGTGTCTTAGAATGATGAACTGTAGCAACGGTGCATACTCAGGGAGAACACTTGTACCTTGAAATTTAGTGAGAGATCATCTTATAATGCTACCGCCGAACTAAGCAAAATAAGATGTATATGTCGGATGTGGGGTTTCGGCTAACCCTTAAGGTTCGAACAGTGGGGTGCGCGCGAAGTCTTTCCCTTCTGCCGATCTACGCTCTAGCTCGCTAAGATCTTGCTGACGAACTCGACGAACTTGCAACACAGAAATACACAAGGTTTATACTGGTTCGGGCCACCGTTGTGGTGTAATACCCTACTCCAGTGTGGTGGTGGTGGATTGCCTCTTGGGCTGATGATGAACAGTACAAGGGAAGAACTGCCTCCTGAGGTTGAGGTGTTCTTGTGCGTACGAACTTGTAGTGCGAGGATTCCATCTCCTCCCTCCTATGGTGGCTAGTCCTATTTATAGAGGCCCCGGTCCTCTTCCCAAATATCGAGCGGGAAGGGAGCCAACAATGGCGGGCTAATTTAAAGGGGGACAACTAGTACAAGCTATCCTGACAAAAGCGGTCTTCGCCTGTGAAAGGCACTGGTGGTGACACCGTCCTGGGCTCCACAATGACCTTCATCTTGCAGTCCATGGTCTTGGTCTTGTTGCACCGAAATGACAACCTTTTCCTGAGGCCTTGGTACTCCACGGCTGCGCTCGCCCCCCTTGCACCAAAGAGGAAGCAAGGACGCTGCGCGCGCTGGCGCCCGCCTGGTGTCGATCGTCATGGCTCACGTCACGAGAGCCTCACGAGGTTTGCCCCGCCTTGATATCTCCGCTCCTCGCGAGCCTGCCTAACCAGGCCACTCCCGAGGAGGTCTTGCATCGTCCGCCTCGCGAGGCTTGGCCCCTCGCGAGGGTCTTGGGTGCCTTGTTGGTGAACATGGGCCGTACAACCTGCTGCTTGGCCACGCCATGGGCCGCAGGCAGGCAAATCTGGGGACCCCCGTTCCCAGAACGCCGACAGTAGCCCCCGGGCCCAAGGTGCGTGCGTGCTTGGCTTCATGGTGAAGCCAAGGGTCATGTTCGGAGCACCGCGGGCCCCCAAAAGCCTGCGGCCTTGGTTGACGCGAGGCGATTGATTGGACGTGGGCGTCTCCGCTTCCCCACGCTGCCTTTGAATCCGCCTGGCTATGTGGCCCCTGCGGCCTAGATAGTTATTCTTCATTCGCCATGCCTGGCTCTTCCAATCTCCCTGCTTCCCCGACGCCCTGCTCCGCCTTCCCAATCCGACCAGTGTTTCGCCCGCTTCACCGCCATGGCGCCGAAACAAGCCGACAAGGGAAAGAAACCTTTGTCCTAGCCAACTGCGCCTCCATCCTTCAAGCCGGCGCTTAGCTGGCCTCGGGTGCTCAACGATGAGGCCATGGGCAAGGTGCGCCCCATGCTCGCCTCCAGCTTCAACGAGTGGGGAGAGATGCTGACCTGGCCTGCGTCTCGCTCCAGCATCGCACGGGCAGTCACCGAGGTCCCGATCTTCATCGACGCCCTCTGGGCTGGCCTGCTTCCTCCCTTCTCCGCCTTTTTCAATGCGGTGCTCGAGCACTATCAGATCCACGTGCTCCATCTCGACGCTCAATCTGTGACCCTTCTTGCTGTCTTTGCCTTCGTGTGTGAGGCCGTGGTGGGCATCACCCCCTCCATGGCGCTTCTCCGCCACTTCTTCTCGCTGCATCTCACCGGTGCCCGGCAGAGCTCAGGGTGTGTGGGCTTCCAGGCCGTGGCTGCGACAGCAGGCATGGGGATCGACTTCGAGCTCCCTTCAACCGCGAGCGAGTTCCGCACGCGTTGGGTGTTTGTTGATGCCGGTGTGCTGAACCCTCTACTCCAAGCTCCGGTGGGGCCTGCCAATCCAAACTCCGGCTGGGGTCACTAGAGGCTCACGAGCCCTTGCCTCGCCCCCGTCTGGGCCAGGCTGCGGTGGTTGAAGGACCTTGGTGTGACTGCGCCCATGGTGGTGAGGGAGTTCGTCAAGCATCGAGTTGCTCCGCTTCAGCGCCATTCTCGCCCGATGTGGGCCTTGCTCAACGGACAAGACAACATGAGGTTTCAGGAGGAGGGGCTTCCTCTCGCCGCGCGGCAAATGGTGCTCAGGATCCTATCTGGTGTCCCTCTGCCGGATGACATACCCAGGAAAAGCTGCATGTTGTACCACTGCGAGAACAAGGTTACCTTTGCTGCGAACATGCCTTCCTTTGATGAGTGGGGGTTGCGCCCAATTGGCTTGGTGGGGCCCGCGAGAATCCCGTCATTGTGGTCCCCGTCTTTGTCGCCGGTGCCAAGCTCGCCCTGGTGACGGCGCAGGGGAGCGAGCTGCGACGGGGGCCGGCTGCTCAGGTGCTGAGGAGCACATGTCGAGTGGTGATCCAGGGGCGTCGTCCTCGGGAGCTTGCGACGCCCCTCCTGAGGCGTCGGTCATTGATGAGATGCGGCATGCGGCTCCCGAGGCCGAGGCTCCAGGAGCCTCAGGAGGTCGTAGCGAGAGAGAGCGAGGCTGTTCGCCGCATCCGGGCTCCCCTGAAGCCATCCCTCTTGGTTCTTCTTCGGCTCCGCCGCACTCTGGCCGTCACGTCCAGCGCTTCTGATGCCCTTGTGTAGACTTCGAGGAGCTCCGCAAGAGGAAGGGATCCCCTAGCGGCGGCAGCATCTTCGGACCGTTGAAGCGACAGAAGTGCATCGCTATCGACGTGTAAGTACCTTATCTGGGTGATCTTCTATGTGCCGCCTTCCTTTCCTGACGATTGTCCCCTCAGGTCCCCTTCTACTAAGGCCGCGAAATCTCTAGAGAAGCAGCTCCCTCTCGTCCCATCGCCCCGCCAAGCTCCAGCGCTATAGGCTCGGACACCGCCCATGGCGTGGGGTCAGCCAGGGGAGTTGGGCCGTTATCAAGCGCCCCGAGCTTACGCCTTCGTCGTCCTTTCTTCGCGGCCTTGCTCGGAGCGCAGCAGGCGTGCCAATGGCTCCTCCCCGGTCACGGTTGGTAGCTGGCTAGCCTCGATCCTGAAGTCTTCTTCAAGCAGCGGGCCTTGTTCGGTTTGGGCCCCTCGCGAAGGTCATCTGGCGCCTGGGGCCATGCCAGCCCCCAGCCCCCAACCGAGAGGTGGTGCGCCACTTGATGCTCCACCCGCAGCCCCCGAGGGGGAGGACGAGATGGGCCGAGCGCTCGAGCTCGAGCGCGGGCGCAGCGCGGTCCGCCACGAGCTCTTCCAGGAGTTAATGGGCGTGATGAAGCGCCTTGGTGAAGAGCTTGCTGGTGTCGACTCGTGTCTTGAGGCTGAAGGTCTTCGGTTGGTGGAGGAGCGGCGCAAGCTGCGAGTGGCCATCAACCTTGGTCGTTATCATCGTGACCTCGAGAACGCAAAGGCGGAGGTGTCCCTCAAGATTGCCAATCAGGCCCGCTCGCGAGCTTTGGAAGAAGCTCACGAGGCCAATCGCCGCCGCGAGGCTGTGAAGGAGCGCGCGTGGGAGCTCCAGGCCTGGAGCGTGTCCCTTGAGCAGCAGGTCGAGGCGCGCGAGGCCGCCCTTGCATCGATGAGGGGGACGCCTGCGGAGGAAGAGGAGGTCCGGCGGCGCGAGGAGACGCTGGCCCTGGAAGCCGTGGAGCGCAGCCTCGTGCTCGAGTGGCTGGAGACGAGGGAGCGTCAAGTTGCTCAAGCTAAAGATGTCGCTGGGGCCCGCGAGGCCAGAGTCGAGGAGGAGATCAATCGCCGGGTGGCCGTGGTTCGCGCAGATCTAGAGGGTAGGTACGACTTGAGGCTGAAGCTCGCCGGTCAGGAGGGTGCGGGCAGGGCCGCCGCCCTCAGGCCCAGGTTGGACGAGGCCGAGAGGCATGCGGAGGCCACAACCGCTGCCTTGGTTACGGCGCAGGCGGACTTGGCCTCCGCCCGCGCCGAGGTGCTTTCCCTCCGGAGGTGAGTTGACGACACCGAGGCCGTCGCTCGGCAAAACAGGGAGGAAGTGCTTCAACGACGAACGCTGGAGCGCGAGCACACTCCTATGCTTCAAGACCTTTGGAACAGGGCCAACACCGCGCTGGGCTATATCTGCGATGAGAACACCCCGACCCCTCACTCAAGTGACTACGCCAGCCACCTGACCTTCTTCACCGAGGTGGTGACGCGCCTGGAGGCTCATTCTGCCAGAGCTCGGCAGCTTGTGGAGGAGAGGGGTCGTGGCCTGCCTTAGCGCGCCTTCTCCCGTGTCTTCAACCACCTTCTGAACGTCGACCCCAACTTCGACTTTGATTCCGACATTGCCCCTGTACCCATGGCCGTCCGGGGTGACCTGGCATGTTGGGTAGAGGACCATGTCGACGCGTTGGCCAAGGCCTTCACCTCAGAGAATGATGGAGTGGTGGTCATCACAGACGAAGGTGACATGGTCAACGACGACGATGGGGGTGTCGCCGACGGCGGCGACGATTCCGACGAAGATGATGATGATGCAAGTGACGCGTCCATGGACGATGCAGCGAGTGATATCTCTGGCTGATCCCATATTCTCCTGTTGTTTTATTCTGCACGCAAAACTCGAGCGTGGCCCAAGGAAAACTTGTAAGAGCATTTTGAGAGGGGGAGCCCCTCATGTAAACAAATCGTAGTTTTTACTTTCCTATGAGATGTGGGTATGTGTCCTCGTGAGCTCATGAAGCTGGGGGTGAGTTTCCCGATGTGATTACCTTAGTCAGCGCCTGCTTAGGGCTGGGTTGTGAGGCGACGAGTTCCTGAGAATCCTGTGGAGCTTATCGCCCCGTTTGAAGGGGCCCCGCAAGGGGTGAGCACCAGGCGTAGTGCTAGCACGTGCTTTGTGCGGTCCGGCTCGCGAGGAGCTTTGAGAGGGAAAGGCGATGGACGTGGGTCCCAAACCAAACAAGATCAAGAAGGCGAGAAACGGCTCGAACGAGAAAAGGCACCCCCCGCGTGCATCGATAAAAATTCAGCTTCAACTTAAGTCCAGAATCAGAAAGCAAAGCCACAGAAAGAAAGATCCAAAGCAAAAGGCCGCATCCGGCACCTAGTCTAATCTTCGGGTCTTCAGGTCTTCTCACCAGCGCGGAGCTAAGTGTTGTCCACTAGGCGTGGGAGGGAGCCCCAGGGCCTGAGGCCGGCGCTCATGCGACTCCGGAGCGTGTACAACCCCAACTCATTATTACGTGAGAGTGTCACGGACGGCGAGCTTCACAGGCACTGGGCCTTCTTCACAGGTATCGACCTTGCTTCATATCGCCAGACGAGGGCCCCGCCTTGCGCCACCCTTGACCTCCTTTGAGCCGACCAGAGACTACAACGACACAAAGGAGGGAAAGAGGACGCCAGCGGTTCCCTCGACGACCACGGGTCCTCTACCGGGGGAAGGGTTGTTGAAGCCACCCTGGCAGAGGGCCTACCTCCTTGTGTCCCCTGGTTTCGCATGCCTTGGGGAGGGGCCTTGCTCCTGGCTTCCTCCCGGCGGCCCCCGGCGTGTCTTCCTTGTTGAAACAGGTGCCGCGGTGCCAGGGTCGCCGATCGATGCTGCAACCTGATTCACCTGCAGCCCATGGTTAGCATAAGCCTGTTCCTGAGAGGTTTGCGGTACCCTGTAGTTGCCATCGCCGGTGCGATCGCTGTGGTTCTGCGCTGGCTCTTGGAAAGCTTCGACTCCTAGCGCCCCTTCTCCCCAATCTTCTCCAACGAATGAGCCGAGGTCGTCCTCTGGTGCGTACCATTGGCCCGTCATGCGGGGCACGTAGGCTTCCGGGGCCGTTACCCCAAACACCTCGCCGTGGTGCCCCACGTCCATGTTGCTCCACCCATGATGGCGTCCTGTGGATGATAATACGGCACCCGGCCGGGACCATGGGGGTGACGCTTACGCTTGCGTTTG
>NC_041382.1:197211159-197216118 GCF_002162155.2 Triticum dicoccoides
CCGACCGTGCTGATGTTGACAAAGCCCCCGGGCGTAGTCGATGGCGTGCAGGTGTGGTGAGGCTCGCCGCGTGACCTTGCAGTGGTCTGGGAGGGGAGTCGATAGCAAAGGGGTGGCGCTCCCGACGCCGCTGCGTCCAGCAGCTCAGCAACATGCTCAAGCAGCGTGTCCCGACCGCTCTCCATCAACCTGCATCATAGCAGTTCCCTTGCCACTGTGAGTGCCGCCCGCATGTTCGCTTGCTCCCGCCGTGAGTGCGGCGCTGTTGCTGCGGCGTGACTCGCTGCTCTTGCCGCGGCTCGTACTTGCTGCGGGGTGAGGGTGGATGATGCCTGGCCGCGCTGTCCACGCCCGGCGGAGCTTGGTGGCGCCCGCGCCGCTTGGGGTGCGGGGTCGAGACCTTCATGGGCAGGCGGCACTGTCCAGGCCGGCCAAGCTGCCCAGCGGTCGGATCCGGCCCTTGGGTCGCCAGACATTGTAGCCGGTGAACGTCGGAGAGCTGATTGGCAGAGAAGAAGCTCTGGTGCACCCCTACATGGCGTGCCAAATGTCGGACGTGGGGTTCCAGCTAACCCTTAAGGTTAGAACACTGGGGTGCGCGCGAAGTCTTTACCTTCTGCCGATCTACGCTCTAGCTTGCTAAGATCTTGCTGATGAACTCGACGAACTCGCAACACAGAAAGACACAAGGTTTATACTGGTTCGGGCCACCGTTGTGGTGTAATACCTTCTGCAGTGTGGTGCTGGTGGATTGCCTCTTGGGCTGATGATGAACAGTACAAGGGAAGAACTGCCTCTTGAGGTTGAGGTGTTCTTGTGCGTACGAACTTGTAGTGCGAGGATTCCATCTCCTCCCTCCTATGGTGGCTAGTCCTATTTATAGAGGCCCTGGTCCTCTTCCCAAATATCGAGCAGGAAGGGAGCCAACAATGGCGGGCTAATTTAAAGGGGGATAGCTAGTACAAGCTATCCTGACAAAAGCGGTCTTCACCTGTGAAAGGCTCTTGTGGTGACGCCGTCCTGGGCTCCACAATGACCTCCGTCTTGCAGTCCATGGTCTTGGTCTTGTTGCACCGAAATGGCAACCTTTGCCTGAGGCCTTGGTACTCCACGGCCGCGCTCGCCCCCCTTACACCAAAGGGGAAACAAGGACACTGCGCGCGCTGGCGCCCGCCTGGTGTCGATCGTCATGGCTCACGTCACAAGAGCCTCGCGAGGTTTGCCCCGCCTTGATATCTCCGCTCCTCGCAAGCCTGCCTGACCAGGCCACTCCTGAGGAGGTCTTGCGTCGTCCGCCGCACGAGGCTTGGCCCCTCGCGAGGGTCTTGGGTGCCTTGTTGGTGAAGATGGGCCGTACAGCCTGCTGCTTGGCCACGCCATGGGCCGCAGGCAGGCAAGTCTGGGGACCCCCGTTCCCAGAACGCCGACAGTATAAAGGATAAATATCAGATGCAATCAATATAAGTGATATGATATGGCCATCATCATCTTGTGCCTTTGATCTCCATATGCAAAGCACCGTCATGATCACCATCGTCACCGGCTTGGCACCTTGATCTCCATCGAAGCATCATTGTCGTCTTACCAACTATTGTTTCGACGACTATTGCTACCGCTTACTGATAAAGTGAAGCAATTACATGGCGATTGCATTTCATACAATAAAGCAACAACCATATGGCTCCTGCCAGTTACCGATAACTGTGTTACAAAACATGATCATCTCATACAATAAAATTTAGCGTCATGTCTTGTCCATATCACATCACAACATGCCCTGCAAAAACAAGTTAGATGTCCTCTACTTTGTTGTTGCAAGTTTTATGTGGCTGCTACGGGCTGAGCAAGAGCCGTTCTTACATACGCATCAAAAACCACAACACGGTGTAGTGATTGCTTTTTGATCCCCTGTTCATTGAATCTGATTCAACTAAAGTTGAAGAAACCGACACCCACCAACCACCCGTGTGCGAAGCACGTCGGTAGAATCCAGTCTTGCGTAAGCGTACGCGTAATGTCCATCTGAGCCGCTTCATCCAACAATATCGCTGAATCAAGAATCAACTAGTGACGACAAGCAATATGTATATACCCACGCCCGCAACTCCTTTGTGTTCTACTTGTGCATATAACATCTACGCATAGACCTGGCTTGGATGCCACTGTTGGGGAACGCAGTAATTTCAAAAAAAATAATCCTACGCACACGCAAGATCTATCTAGGTGATGCATAGCAACGAGAGGGGAGAGTGTTGTCTATGTACCCTTGTAGACTGTAAGCGGAAGCGTTATGACTACGCGGTTGATGTAGTCGTACGTGTTCACGATCCAACCGGTCCTAGTACCGAAAGTACGGCACCTCCGTGATCTGCACACGTTCAGCTCGGTGACGTCCCATGAACTCTCGGTTCAGCTGAGTGTCGAGGGAGAGCTTTGTCAACACGACGGCGTGATGACGGTGATGATGAAGCTACCGACGCAGGGCTTTGCCTAAGCACTACGACGATATGAGCGAGGTGGATTATGGTGGAGGGGGGCACCGCACACGGATAAGACAATGATCAACTTGTGTCTATGGGGTGCCCCCTCCCCCGTATATAAAGGAGTGGAGGAGGGGGAGGGCCGGCCCTCTATGGCGCGCCCTAGGGTAGTCCTACTCCCACCGGGAGTAGGATTCCCCCTTCCAAGTAGTAGGAGTAGGAGAGAAGGAAGGGGAGGAGAGGGGGAAGGAAAGGGGGGCACCCAATTCGGATTGGGCTAGGGGGGTGCGCCTCTCACCTTTTCCCTTCCTCTCCTCTATTCCACTAAGGCCCAATAAGGCCCATATACTCACCGGGGGGTTCCGGTAACCTCCCGGTACTCCGAAAAATGCCCGAACTCATCCGGAACCATTCCGATGTCCAAACATAGGCTTCCAATATATCGATCTTTATGTCTCAACCATTTCGAGACTCCTCGTCATGTTTGGGGTCATATCCGAGACTCTGAGCTACCTTTGGTACATCAGAACACATAAACTCATAATACGAATCGTCACCGAACGTTATGCATGGAGACCCTACGGGTTTGAGAACTATGTAGACATGACCGAGACTCATATCCGGTCAATAACCAATAGTGGAACCTGGATGCTCACATTGGTTCCTACATATTCTACGAAGATCTTCATCGGTCAAACCGCACAACAACATACATTGTTCCCTTTATCATCAGTATGTTTACTTGCCCGAGATTCGATCGTCGGTATCGCAATACCTAGTTCAATATCGTTACCGGAAAGTCTCTTTACTCGTTCCATAATGCATCATCCCGCAACTAACTCATTAGTCACATTGCTTGCAAGGCTTATAGTGATGTGTATTACTGAGAGGGCCCAGAGATACCTCTCCGATACTCGGAGTGACAAATCCTAATCTCAATCTATGCCAACTCAGCAAACACCATCGGAGACACATGTAGAGCATCTTTATAGTCACCATGTTATGTTGTGACGTTTGATAGCACACTAAGTGTTCCTCCGGTATTCGGGAGTTGCATGATCTCATAGTCGTAGGAACATGTATAAGTTATGGAGAAAGCAATAGCAACAAACTAAACGATCATCGTGGTAAGCTAACAGATGGATCAAGTCAATCACATCATTCTCTAATGATGTGATCCCGTTAATCAAATACCAACTCATGTCTATGGTCAGAAAACATAACCATCATTGATTCAACGAGCTAGTCAAGTAGAGGCATACTAGTGACACTCTGTTTTTCTATGTATTCACACATGTACTAAGTTTCTGGTTAATACAATTCTAGCATGAATAATAAACATTTATCATGATATATTAGGAAATATAAATAACAACTTCATTATTGCCTCTAGGGCATATTTCCTTCAGCAGGACGTAGGGTTTAACCTCCTTAAAGAGGGCCCAAACCTGGGTAGAAACATCGTGTCCTCTGTCTCTTGTTACCCATCGATCCGATCTCACAGCTTGGGCCCGCCTACCCGAGGTCTACCAGTTTTGACACCGACAATCATCATGTACTTTGTACCCCATTCACAATCAATTCAACAGAAGCAGGACATAGCTTTTACCTCTTTGAGAAGGCCTGAACCTTCGTAAAACATTGTGTCCCTCTTTGTCTTGTTACCATCTAGCCAAGATTACCAGCTTGGGAACCCCTACCCGAAATCCGCCGGATTCAACTTCGACATTGGTGGCCCATGCATGTCCCATTGTGTGGTCAAGACGGCTCGATGGCTCACCTTCTGATCGACGATGGCATTGGCTGTGGGAAGACTTTTTTCCTTGGACAACTCTTTGTCTTCGGCAGCATCACACTCTATGCCGATTCGACTAGCCACCATAGCCACATCAAGAACTTCCTCCAGGACATGCCATCAGGTTTGGAAACCTGAAATTCGCTATGGATGCCGAAGGCGAACTTGCGTTTTCAGGCTAGGTGTCAAAATAGTCCAAATACCTCACCGATGCCTTCATGCTGATCTCAGATTGAATATCAGATCAAGACCATGGCGCGAATCACACCTCAGATTTGGCTTCGAGCCCAGAGCCGAAAATTATCCCCGCAGATCAGACGTGGAGTTTGACCGACGAAATCCTTGAGGCCATGTCGGATGGGATATCTGGCAAGCTTCAGCTAAGCCCGACTATTAGTGGGGATAAGGGTGACGCCAACAACATGCTTCTAAACGAGATGTTATATTGGGTTCAGAGCCTCGCAATCTTGGACGATCGAACCTTAGTTCACAATCAGAAAAATCCAAAGAAGCTAGAATTTTTAACCCACCCTTCACCCACCTAGCAAGCACCTCCGAAGAGGCAACCAACATGGATGAAGATGTGGCCAGAAGTCAGACACTATGTCACCGCCTGTTGTCACTCACACCACCTCCACCTACGATGTCTACATGGTGGACAACCCAAAGATAGAGGAGGGGCAA
>NC_041382.1:197216448-197221835 GCF_002162155.2 Triticum dicoccoides
ACCGACGCAGAGGCCGTCATAATGGAGGCACCGGCAAGGGTGATACAAGAAATTGTGACACTGTAAATGGTGATATTGCCAATGACGGCACTGATAACCATAAGACTGGCAATGAAATCAGCACTGACAACAACGACAATGACGATATGACCAATGGGATGGCGACCCCAATGACACGGATTATGATCCGGAGGCTGAGGAGGGTAGAAGCCTCAACCCGGATGAGTACGTTGCTTTAGAGGAGCCCTTTGAGGCATCTTAGCTCGAAACCCTCCGTAGGCGATTGGCCAGTATGGCCTGGAGCATCAATAAAAATCCAAATGGCTCAAAACCGAAGAGGACGAGCTAAACGATAGATGGTCCGAGCTCCTCAGGGCCGAACATGCACTTGAGAATAAACTTGAGCAAACCGTTGCCAGTCGGTCTTACCCTCAAAGTAACTTACTTCCTGAGCTCAATGAGGAAGCTGCTGGCAGCGTGCTACCTAAGCACGAGTGGGCCGAGAAGCCCGACATCCCTCCTCGGAGCAAAGATGAAAGTGCAAGTGTCACTTAAAGTATATTTTTGTGTGATGAGAATATGGTTAGAGGAACTAATATCGGGTTCTAAAGTTATCTCAGGATATTGGTTCCAAGTTGTTTTTGATAGTGGTGTGTGACCCCCCAATTCAAAAATATCAAAAGCATGGTCTACCAGTGATTCAAAGGTTTTTCTTTTTGGTTCGACTCGAGTCATAGGAAAGACATCACTATTAAGAGGGGTCGGTGTGGATATGTGTTATGTGGGAATGCCTTTGCAGAAACATAAACACCAACCTACCCATTCCTACCACCTAAATCCGTAGTGTGCTAGCGTGTGGTACCGGAGAGTTTGCAACAGAAAGATTATGGGTACCCCATGCGCACGGGGTCTTTTGACCCCCATGCGCATGGGGTACTACGTAACTCCCTGGGTACCCCATGCGCACGGGGTCTTTTGACCCATGTGCGGGGTATTGCGTAACTCCCTTGGTTCCCCATGCGCACAAGGTCTTTTGACCCCCTTGCGCATGGGGTGGTGCATTTTTTCCTGAGTACCCCGTGCGCATGGGGCTGACTTAGCCCATGCTTCGGCCTTCATGTCTTCACAGCACATCAGTACGGCCCGTGGATAACATGCCGGACGCCCGAGGACCCCTTAGTCCAGGACTCCCTCAGTAGCCCCTGAACTTGGCTTTTAATGACGAGGAGTCCGACATGCTGATTGTCTTTGGCATTGTAAGGCGGGTTCCCTTTTCTCCGACATCCCAGATAGTCTTCGGATGCAATGATCGTATCCTGACCTGTTACACACACCATACACAACCGCAGAGAGTATATAATATTTGCACGAATCTAATCTGTTGACAACTGTTTTCCAACACGTCATAGCGTCTGTCCAGTTATAATTTCGAACCATTTTTCTTCTACCATTCCACGCTTCGAGATGTGGTTTCTATTAGCACGTCTTGTCAAAACAGAGATCATGTCCCCTTATTACGGGATTCTCATCAATGCGGGCATGGAGAACTCAATCGCGCCGTTTATACAGCCCTAGGAAATAGGCGAATCCTAAGGCGAGTGAGGAGGCGTTTTAATATTTGCTGCCTTTATAAGGGGATAAGGATTCACCCTTCCTATCCTCACGCTCTCTCTCCGTCTCTGCCTTTCTGATCTCAGGCTCCAGCGCCCGAGTTCTTATCTCCTTTCCACTCAAGCAACCATGTCCGGATCTGGTGGTCAGGGCAAGTGGATGGTCTCCTCCATCAAGGAGGAGGACATTACTAAGCTCCGGGCGGCCGGATATTTGGCAAAAGAGATCGCCCATCGCCAGCCAGCCGAGGGACAAGTCGTCCCCATGCCGGAGCCCACAGAGAGGGTAGTATCATCCCCCATTTCTTCCGCGGGCTAGGGTTTCCACTCCACCCTTTCGTCCGCAGGCTGATGTACTACTACGGGATAGATTTCCATGATCTATCCCCGAATTCTTTCCTCAACATCTTGGCGTTTATCGTCTTGTGTGAGGCCTTCCTCCGCACCCATCCCCACTTCGGGCTATGGCTCAAAATATTCAACGTGAAGCCGAAGGTGGTGGAGGGACAACACACGGAGTGCGGAGGGGCCATGGTGAGCAAGCTATCCAATGTCTGATGGCCCAAAGGCACCTTTGTGGAGACAGTAAAGGAGTGGCAGAAGCCGTGGTTCTATATTACAGAACCTCGCGGCACCACCTGGGCCGCAGCTGCTGAATTCCGCTCCAGCGCTCCCATGCGACTCACCTCCTGGGTCGAGAAGAGTCTGGACTGGTGTGCACCTGACAAGCTGATAGCGCTGTAGACGCGCGTTCAAAGCATGGTGACCAAGGACATCAAGCTTGTTGACTTTATCCAGGTGATGCTAATCCGCCGGATTCTTCCGTGCTAGCGCCGCAGCCGCCCTTTATGGGAATTCAATTCGAAGAAGCACCAGACCCTGAAAAGGCTCTTCGATACTTCTCACAAAGGGGCCTGGAAGTTGCTCTTTAAGGGCGATGAGAAGCCACCGGCCACATAGTCAGATTGTGGTCACAATTGTAACCGCACCACCAACGAGGTATGTTACTTTTGATGTACTCCCAACTTAAATGTTTCGAGGATGATGTCTAAGATTTTTGTATTGCTTCCTCAAGACTGGGTGGAGAGGGCGAAGCGGATCTAGTGTCCGGCTCCGTTGCCTGAAGAACCAGTCATCCCGTGCCTGGCGAGGATGCTGGTGCCAGCGCCGGAGAAGAAGGCCAAGAAGAAGGCCAAGGGGGCCAAGAGTGGCCCCCGTCGCAAGGGCACTTCAGACGTGACGTCCGAAGACGACGAGTCCCATTCCTCTGTCCTTGAGGAAAATGATGAGGAAGAGGAGGAGGAGGAGGCAAACAACCCTCCTCCTGAGGAGAGGAAGAAGAAGAGCGTGGCCTCGGCACATCTGGATGTGAAAGCTCCCAAAAAGGGAAGGGCGCCCCAGCGGTCAACACCGCGTGGGACGCTGACAGTAGTCCGGAACGTCACCCCCGTACTAGGCCCCAGGCCGCATCGTAAGTGACATGGCTTATTCATGCGCATATCAGCCCTTTCTTTTTATTATTCTAACATGGTTAATCCACACTATTGCAGTCCGGCCCGTGACCTTATCCAGCGATCCTCATCTGGAGGTTCGTTGGCTCCGTCGGAGATGGCGAGCATGGCGCCACTGCCTGCTTACTCTCCCGGGGCCAGGGATGACACCGAAGTGTTATCCCAGAGGACCGCTCCGAGGGGAGGAGCCCAGGACATTGTCCGGGAGGCGCCACAAGGCGGGACCTCCACTGTCGGACACACGGGGGAGTCAATCCCCAAGGAGACTGGCAAAGAGGGCCGTATCCAGTTCGTCCCTCAGCAGAATACGATTCCGGAGACCAATATGGCTCCAGAGTTGGGTGAGCAGCCCCCTTTGAAGGAGGGGGGTGCGTCACCTCCACCGCTGGCTCCTGTCCATCCAGGAGCGCCAGATGACCTGATGGGGGCGCTACGAAGCGCCTCCGTCGTCAAAGAGCACCATATCCTTATGGGTGCGGTGATTGAGAAGGTTTAGTCCGCCAAGAGCGGACTAAATGAAGGCTGCAGCAGCCTATTAATAGGTTTCGAGGTAAGAAAGAGAAAAATCCCGTATAATCCGTAGCCCCTGGGACGTTGTCCGGTGTTCGGTGAGGAGGACCAGACAGGGGATCAATCCTTAATTATAAGAGGCTAACTGAATATGTATTGATAAGCAGGCATCCCTGTTGGCCGCGACCTCGCATGCTGCCGAGGTCTCCGAGCTGAAGCAGAGGCTGGAGCAGACCGAGAACGAGCTTGGCGAGGTTAAGGTTCGGCTCCAGGAGAAGCACGGTGAGGAACGACTTGCTATATGTTCGGGAAAGGATAAGTGCTGTATATTGACAGCGGTATTGTGATATGTGCATAAGCCACGACCGAGGTCGAGGCCCTGAGGAAGGCCCTGGGCGAGGCCGAGGAGCAGGCTATCCAGTAGCAGGCCACCCGTAAGAAGCTAAATGCCCGGGTCAAAGAAGTCCACCAGGAGCTCCAGGATGCGGTGAAAAAATGCGTGCTAGCTCTTGAGCACTGTGTTGCATTTCCCCGAAGAGGAAGGGATGATGCAGCAAAGTAGCATAAGTATTTCCCTCAGTGTTTGAGAATCAATGTATCAATCCAGTAGGAGGCTACGCTCGAGTCCCTCGTACCTACACAAAAACAATAGCTCAACGCAACCAACGCGCTTAGGGGCTATCAATCCCTTCACGGTCACTTACGAAAGTGAGATCTGATAGAGATGATAAATAATATATTTTTTGGTATTTTTGGTATAGAGATGCAAAGTAAATAAAGTAAAAGCAAAGTAAAAGCAAAGCAATAGTAAAGTGATGGAGATTGATATGGTGAGAAAGAGACCCGGGGGCCATAGGTTTCACTAGTGGCTTCTCTCAAGAGCATAAGTATTCTACGGTGGGTGAACAAATTACTGTTGAGCAATTGACAGAATTGAGCATAGTTATGAGAATATCTAGATATGATCATGTATATAGGCATCACGTCCGAGACAAGTAGACCGAAACAATTCTGCATCTACCACTATTACTCCACTCATCGATCGCTATCCAGCATGCATGTAGAGTATTAAGTTAAAAACAGAGTAACACCTTAAGCAAGATGACATGATGTAGAGGGATAATTTCATGAAATATGATAAAAAACCCATCTTGTTATCCTCGATGGCAACAATACAATACATGACTTGCTGCCCCTTCTGTCACTGGGAAAGGACACTGCAAGATTGAACCCAAAGCTAAGCACTTCTCCCATGGCAAAATAACCAATCTAGTAGGCCAAACCAAACTGATAATTCGAAGAGACTTGCAAAGATAACCAATCATACATAAAAGAATTCAGAGAAGATTCAAATATTATTCATATATAGACTTGATCATAAACCCACAATTCATCTGTCTCAACAAACACACCGCAAAAACAATATTACATCGAATAGATCTCCACAAGAGAGGGGGAGAACATTGTATTGAGATCCAAAAAGAGAGAAGAAGCCATCTAGCTACTAGCTATGGACCCGTAGGTCTGAAGTAAACTACTCACACTTCATCGGAGGGGCTTGGATGATGATGTAGAAGCCCTCTGTGATCGATGCCTCCTCCGGCGAAGCTCCAGAACAGGCCCCAAGATGGGATCTCGTGGATACAGAAAGTTGCGGCGGTGGAATTAGGTTTTTGACTCCGTCCCCGATCGTTTGGGGGTACGTGGATATATATAGGAGGAAGAAGTACGTCGGTGGAGCTTCGAGGGGCCCATG